>NW_005318864.1:0-1116 GCF_000412655.1 Myotis brandtii
GAGCCTTCAAGGACCTGAGTGAAGGTCTTTACAGGATTCTCACCACCTAAATGTCAATCACTGCACAGAGTGGCTGTTTGGGAGCAAGAACGGGTTATGGGTGGGCAGTTTTTGCACTTGGGATTGGTGGTCCACTTAGGGACAAACAGACTACTTGCCAGGAAGGGAGGGGCTGAGGGTGAAAGGGAAGGATGTGGGTTTCTGCAGCCCCCACATCCCCTGTGGCACAGCTCTGGGCACCTCTTCTCACTACCATGTGTTGGTGGAAATGGCGAATGCCAAACTGAAAGCTAGCCTTTGAGGTCATTATGTAGTTACATTTCCAAGTTAGGGGCATGGAGCATTTTTTTTATTACCAGTTCTGATGTCCTGATTTGTTACTTTTCAGTCTTAAGTTGTTTAGGTGGGCTTCCATTTCTGTGCTCAGAGGAGGGCGGGACAGAGTGAAATTGTTGGGGACAGTAGATTCTGAAGAAGGTGATGGGTGACTCCTCTGTCCCTCACCTTTCTGCTTGCCTGCCCTGCGGGCTCTTCTACTTTGGAGTTGGGTGTTCCCCTCTTCAGAGATGTGCTGAGCCAGAAGCCAGCCTAACAGGCCTGGTGGAGAGGACGGGATGAGGAAAGTTGTGAGGTGCAGGTGCGGAAAGGCCCGATGGCAGGAGCCCCGTTTGGTGGAAGTGTGAAGGCTGCAAGGATCGCTGAGTTTCTGGTGGGTAAAGAAGAGGACATCATGTCAGGTCCCCTGGAGGCTGTGCAGGGGAGCAGGGACCATGGAGTGAACAGATTATAGGGAGGAAGTGGCTGTTCTTTGGCTGGGCCACCTGTGTCAAGGACCTGCACAGGGGTTCCCTGTACCCTCACCACCCCCTGCAGCACCCTCACCACCCCCTTCAGAGCATCCTCACCACCCCCTGCAGAGCACCCTCACCACCCACTTCAGAGCACCCTCACCACCCCCCAGCACCCTCATCACCCCCTGCAGAGCACCAAAGGATGACCAGCAAGGCCTTTGGGAGCTGCTTTTGGAGGCCTGTGATAACGGCTGTGAATAATGAGGCTGCAAATGCAAGTCAGGATCTTGTTGACTTTGAAGTAAATACCGCCCCCCCCCCCCCC
>NW_005318865.1:0-1116 GCF_000412655.1 Myotis brandtii
AATTTGCATCTTTCTCTTTTATTAGTGTAGATTATACGCCAGTGATTTTATCATTCCTGGCCCCAAATCCACATATTTGAAATCATCAGTTATATCTGAAGAGAGAAATATAGGCTTAACACCTGTGAAATTCCTATTTTTGCTTTAAACAGTTTATTAAGAAATATATTCTGTATTGAACAAAAGTAGCTTTGCCAGGTAACATCTTAAAAATGTGCAGTTACCACAAATTATTTTTCTCTAATATCTAATCTTTTAAAAATAGGGAAGGGGAGGAATAAGGAGGAGATTTAAGTATTTGTTTTTCATTTGGAAATATTTTCTCTCAAGGCAATACATAAAGGGAATTGTGCCTCTGGAGCTTAAGAAATACTCATTTTCTTGGCATAAGATAAATTGGAATGGACTATTGCATTGAGAACTATCTCTGGTCCAGTGAAGTGTAGCAAACTGATGCTCAGTGAGGCTCACTGTGCATGAAGATGCTTTAGTCAAATGCACTCAAGCACAGTTCTGAAATTGTTCTTTATTATTCTGAAAGATGCCAGGTGATAACCTGCTTTAAACCATATATTTTAATACTTTATTTTTTCCATCCAGAACAAGGATTTAGGGCTAGTAAAGATAAGATGACAACAGACCTTGCCAGGGAATTAGGAAAGGCAGGCCTTGGCTGTCTGGCAATCACATGGTCATGGTCACTTGTCCGTTGTATCTGAAAAGCATCCATGGCTCATCCCTTAGTCTCCACTGACTCTGTGACCCTGTGGCTGCTACAAGTGCCTGCCTAAGGGAAAATAATATCTCTAATGCAGTTACCTGAATCTTTTGATACAGTTATGGTCTAGTAATGGCAATTGTATCAACATTATGTCTAATTCTGTTGCCTAAAGCCATTCAACAATTCAAATGTAAAAACAGTATGTACATGTGTGTATGTGTATTTGTATCTTTGTGTGTATGTATGTATATCTCAGGATGTGTGCATGTGGCTGTGTCCATGTGTATCTGTCTGTGTTGGAGACAAGGGGCAGAGAGAAAGAGAAGATATGATTGGTCCTTCCATTAAAACATTCTTAGATTTGTTTATACATTTCATTCACTTCAACCTCAGAA
>NW_005318866.1:0-1116 GCF_000412655.1 Myotis brandtii
GAGTGAGACTCGAGAGGGCCTTCTACTCACTGAGTTCTGGCCCCAGATGCGTCGTGTTGGGGCCAGTTAGCGGCTGTGAGGCAAAGTCAAGGGCTAAGGGAAGAGCATGGGGCTGCTTGGATCTGGTTAGTGGGTGACTGCCTTCCTGCCTCACTGGCACACGGGTTAGCTCCAGGACAGGGGTGCGCCCAGCAGGGCTGCCTGGGACCTTCATAAATCTCCTGCTCATCAGCCACCCGCTGGTAGGACTCCTCCCACATCTGAAAGAGAAAGTAGGGTGGACATGCGTGTGGTGTGAGTTGGGATGTCCGTTGGTGGGTTGGTGGCATTTCTGTCCTCTAGCTACTCAGAGCCGCAGGCACCCGCAGCCAGTCCATGTGGTTCCAGGCAGCAAAGACCCAGGTTCCAGAGCCTGCCACACCAGGCCTCCCGGGGCACCAGCCAATGCCCTCTTTCTCCCCCTTCCTGTCTGGGGGTGGCCCCTGTGCATGCTGAGGGGTGAGCTGCCGGGGAGCTAGGTCCTGGAAGGGGGTACCTCCTGGAAGGCTGCTCTCATCCCCTCCACGGAGGCGTACTCCGAGCCGATCTGCGCGTCCACCTGCAGGGCCTTGCGGAGAATGTCTGCCATGATCTCCGCCTTGATGAGCGAGTGGTGCTTGGTGAGGTCCCGGTGCAACTCCTGGACCTGGTCCTTCAGGCTCTGCATCTCCGCCTGCAGGTGCTGCCGGGAGATCCCATGAGCGCCTGGGGCTCTGCAGGCTTGTCTCCTCGGGGTCTCAGAGGAGAGCTGGCTTCCAGGGTGGCTGGGCCTCGATGTGGGCCCTGCGCCTCCGTGAGGAAGGGGTGGGCCTTTCCCGCCCACAGGTCCCCCAGGCCCGCTCACCCGGTAGGAGTCCTCGTAGTGGCGGCAGTGCTCCGCGAAGGGCGTGTCCTCGCCCTCCGCCAGCAGCACCTTGGTGCCGATGGACCGGTGCAGCGTGGGCTTCTGGACCGGTGACCCCAACATCTTCCCCACCGGGGAAGGGCAGCTGGGCCCCAGCACCTTGGGGCCTGAGACCCCTGCCAACCTGGGAGAGAACCAGAGCGGATGCAGATGGGGGGTGGGAGAGTGGGAGG
>NW_005318867.1:0-1116 GCF_000412655.1 Myotis brandtii
CTCTGCTTAAGCTGCTTTCAAGGATCTAGAAGTTTCATATAAGGAAAGAAGTTCATTCTTTCAGAGAATAAAATCAAATTCTAGAATTATACTTTATGTCGAACCTCTATTCTTTCTACAAACAATAATTCAAAATATAAATTAGGTAATCTCTGTAGGAGAGTCAATTTCAACAACTGCTCTTAACAACAATAGGCTATTGCTCCTTCACCCAATGGACCCTGGGAATTATTTTAGAAACTCATTGCCTTTGCAATTGGCCCATACCTACATTGACTCAGACTTAAAAGGTCAGTGCTATATAAATTCTAAATTATATTAATAAAATAGCATATGAATAACTTATTGCATTTATTATACACAACATTTTCAGCAAATTTTCATAATCCTCAAGAAACCCAGAATACAATGGACTTAAAGTGTTAAAAATGATAAAGTTTCTGTGATTTGATTAATTGAAACCCTAAGGACATGACCTATTCACCTGCTAAGATGCTAACTATGTAAAGGTCAGAGTAAAATTATAATTACCTGGGATTCGGTCAAGAAAGAGAAAGAGTTCAGTACCCAGTTTAATGGTTCATTCAATAGCTTACCAAGGGATCATGGTTTGCAGACTTTCTTTTATTTATTAATTTTGATATGTGTCTTACAATTCATAGTTCTTCTAATTATATAATAGTAGAATTATTACATTGAAAAGAGTCCTTGATTTCTCTTGTCCCTTCCCAAATTTTCATAGGGCACAGATTTTCAAAACTTCACTAATACTTAATTTTTTGTTTTCTATACCGCTCCTTAAAAACAGACAAACAAACAAACTTAAAAGCTTTAAACTTTAAAGGATCGCCTCTCTTCTAATCCACTCCTACATGTCCAAATTCTACTAACTGCCCAGGTCCCCAAATAACTTCCCCTCAGCCATGAACAAACACTCTAGTGTTCTACTTGGTTGGAAGAAGTCTCTCCTGTCTCAGAAGTTTCTTCCTACTTGATCTTAGCATCTCCTGCTTGAACTGTATTTTTCTCATTTAGCAGTGTTTTCTAATTATGGTAACTGCATTTAAAAATAATAAAGTCTCCAATCAAAAAATGGGCAAAGGACCTAAATAGACA
>NW_005318868.1:0-1116 GCF_000412655.1 Myotis brandtii
ATTATGAAATTAAAGGTAAATTTTAGCAACTTGTATTTGTGTTTTACCAAACAAAATAGATGCGTTGAGTCAGCCTTTTTTCTAGTTCCTTGTAACTGATCTCCATTATGGCTGAAATGATGGAAGTGATATATGACCCTTGGTAAGTTCCCTATCACACCCCCTGAACTTGCCCCACCATAGTTTCAGTGGCTAACCATGAATATTCATAGAGGGAGAAGGGTCTCTTACTTGCTTATAGCTTTTAGCCCATCAATCATTATTTTTGGTTCATCCCACTCAGTTAAGTAACTGCTAGTCAACCATGTTGAAATTCTCTGATATATTTGCCAAAATAAAAACTGGAATCTCTACTAAAAAAAAAATGGCCACATGAATCAAGCCCTACAACTTTTAACCAGCAAAAATCCATTTGAGAGTTACATTTTATCAACCATTCATGTAAAACATATTAATATTTATGCCTAATTGACTCTAGATACCAAATTGATAAAACATCATATAGCAGTAACAGAAATGCACAACAAGATATTCTGATAACTCTGCAAGTTATGTCTTAAGGACCACTGTGTCTGGGATTTTGCCTCTTCTAGGGAATCTGAAAAGGTGGAATTTTAGATTCCTGAGAATAAGAACTCCAGGGAGGAGAGAGATGGTGGGAGAATAAAGACAGGGAGGAACCCAGGGGAGCATAAAGGTGGCGTGCTTGCCCACAACAGGTCTGCTCTCTTATGCCAGTGCCCATCAATTTGTAAGACGGATGGGGATGCTCTGCTGAGAATGATTTTAAGACCACACGCTAATTCAGAGGGGAAGAGTCCTGTAATGTATGCTATAGGCAGAGGAAGAAGAAATAACACTATGCATGCCATGTATGTGCTACCTGTGGCCTAAGAATAAATAAAACTGAAAACTTACATATGATTATGGTAAGTTCCAATTTCCCTAGGAAAGTCTATGCCTGTACTAGCTTAACTAATTATGCACGATATCTCCTTTATTTTCAAGAGTGTCCCAGTTTGGATAATAAAGTATATCCACCCAGGAAGAATTCTTGCATAATGACCACTAGTCCATTTGTTAATTCAAGAAATAGTCCTTAGTCCCTACTGTTGG
>NW_005318869.1:0-1116 GCF_000412655.1 Myotis brandtii
TTTTACAAAGTAGTTATGAATGAATGAATATCTGGGGAGAAAAATATACTTTTATCAGTGGAGCTGCTGTTGCAATGGCGGCAGCAGTTGCTGCAGCCACAGTTGTAGCTGAGTCAATGCCACGGGGTGAAGTTCTAGGCTCCTGAGCAACAGTGTCCTTTTCTGTACCTGTATCCTCTAAAAGCTGTACCTTTACTTCCTTAAAAACAGGCATGCTCTGAGCTCTGTAAATAAAAAAGGAATAAAAATATATTCAGTAAGCTATCTTGAACCATTTCAAGAAATACCTAAGTGGTGATCCGCTGAAAGTGGTTTTTCCTGGTTTAAAAAAATAAATAAACGTATTACACTCTATATTTGGCCTAAAGATGACAATGACATAAACCACTGACAAAACCAAAGACTCCCTAGTAAAAAAAAAAAAAGTTAAATCGGTGAGAATGAGCTCCATCCCCAGCTGCTGGATTTCCCCCCTTGATTTTTAAAGAAGGCCATAGGGCAGCTCTCCAACTTACTCCTCTTTGATATTTCCTCATTTCTACTAAGAGCATCATTTTCCTCTGTCTCAAAATTTTGAGAATATTTTGACTTCTCCATCCTCCGCTTAACCTTCTCATACCCACATGAGTCATCAAGTTGTGTCAATTATTTCATCACAATTGCAGGAATAGTGTCATAGAATCACAAAAGGTGGGAGAACCCAATAGGCCATCTACCCTAATTTCCTAATGTTACCGATGAAGAAACTGAGGTCCACAGAGGAACTTATAGTTTATCCAAGTCACATAACTAGTAAGCAGCCGTTAGGATCTGATTCCCAGAGATCTTCCCAGGACACTAGCCTTCTCTCTCAGAACAACATTTCTCCCTTATTACTTCTTCCTCTCCAGTAAAACATTTCATCACCTCTTGCCAACTATTTTCATTCTTCCAGTTTTGACTTGCTTAAAAACTTCCCACACATATTTCTCCAACATTCAAAAATCTAAAATTGTTCCTTATAGCAACTAAATAGGCTAATTTCTTCTGGCTGGTCTTCCACATACTCCATGCTCTGGCCCTGCCCGAGCTTCCTCTATACACTCCTATCACTTCACAAAACAACTCGCTGGAGTC
>NW_005318870.1:0-1116 GCF_000412655.1 Myotis brandtii
TTTAGAGAGATGCTTTGTATTAGAATGGTAAAATATTACTCAATTATTGTCATTATGAAAATGATTTGAATATTAACAGTTTACTGAGTGTGGCATGGTACCAGAAGCCCCCAAAATACATCCTGTTTTCTCTATATCAGCAGGGAGATACCCTGGAGAAGAGCTCAATAAAGATGGTTTGAATCCATCTTAGTCAGATTTAGGTTAGATGAGTTTATCAGGCATTCATCAGTTATATCTGCTCTGGAGGAAATATCACCTCCTGTTGTAACACTCTTCTTTCTCCCCCAGGCTTGGGGATGCTTCACATTGCCATGACATAGAGTTACCCACATCCCTTCAGCATCCCAATCACAAACTTTGATGTTTGGCTTTATTTATTTCTCTCCACCAAAATGGATAACCGGTTGGAAAATAAGTACAAACCCTACTTTGTTCTACTCTAGATTAAAGAAAGTGACACACACACAGTGCAAGGTAGGAAAGATTCTCTTTTTATGACTGCTGAATTTTCACAAAAGTTATGCCAGCTAAGAAACAGTTGACGTGGATGAGTGTTAGAAACACACTCTATTTCATACCTTCCACCTTTTATTCCATGACTCATGTAATATTTATTTGGCACCAATTCGGTGGCAGGTACATTAATCTGGCTGAGTACCCATAGCTCTAAAAGTCGGTTCATTTCAGATCCTTGTCAGAGAAACAGTAGGTGATGCTGACATTTAAAGCTCCCGTCTCATGATACTGCAGTGTGCAGACAGCACTGACTGGGAAAATGGAAGGAGACAGAATTATTGCCTTGGAGGAGATATCAGTTCATGCAGTGGAAAACTTGGTACAGCAAAATAAACTCTCCAAACTCTCGCTTCTACAGTCATGATTTGGACAGTAGAATACTGGCATTTATACACACTTTCTGGATGTATATCTATTTTCTGATATGTAAAACAGTCTCTGGCTCAGTTGACTATGAGAACCTGTCAAAAAAGCTGATTGATCAATGAGTCATACAGTTAGGGTGATCTGATGAGAGATAGGAGGAGTTCTCTGAGAAGAATGAAAGACCCATCCAAGTCAGGCACTTCTCTCATTTTCTTTATATGGACCAGATTG
>NW_005318871.1:0-1116 GCF_000412655.1 Myotis brandtii
ATCTTTGCTAATCCTCCCCTCCATCTGATTTTCTGGCCTTTGTCCTTTGCATTCAAATCACTACCAGGTGATTAGACAATGAAGCTAATCTAATTGCTTCTGTGGTGGTATTGCTAAGTATAAATAATGTAATGGATTAGACTATCTAGATAACACATTTGCAGTTCAATGGGTCCTTCAAAGTCTTACCTATAAGAAAAAGGAAATATATTTTTTGAGCACTTTCACAAACCAATGAGGGGGATATTTTAGATAGGAAAGGGAGTGATTCTTTCAGTTTTCCTTAAATCTATCATGTGTCTAAGTTGCTGCTTCCTCTCTTCCTAAAAGCATTAAAATATATATTTGTACTTAAAAGAGAATTATAATTTTATAAGATTTTTATGACACATTTTGAGATCATCAAAGACCTACTGATGTCATATAAACCTGGGACTAAAATTCCCTGTACTAAATGATATGGTAGCTTGTGGAAAGCTTATACTTCTCAAATGAGACCAAATATCCAAATTCTCCCTCCAGAACCTTGATTCTAATCCTTATTCTGATTCACTTTTACAGAAGCTACATGTGACAGCTGAGAGGTACTATAAATTAGATGGTGGTCAAGTCTTTCTCTTTGATAATGTTAAACTTTCACCATTTGTCAGAAATTGATTTTGAGCTATTTAGTTAGATTGCAGGTTCAGAGCACCACCTGCTGGTATAAAATGTAAGGTCATGCAACCTTCCTTCATAGCTAATAATTGGTCAGATTTCTATTACCAAAAAGCAAAACAATAAAATTTAATTTCAGATCAAAAGGAATTAATAATGTAAAAATGCATATTCTTTTCCTGAAATTATTTGAAGCCTTCTAAGGAGGAAAATCACTGAACTCAGAGTGAGAAAACCTGACGTGGCTCTACCGATTTCTAGCCAGGGCACAATGAGCAAGTTTTTAACATCACTGAGCCCCAGGTTCCGAATCTGTAAAATATGGGTTAAAAACATTGTTCTGGATGAAATAAAGTACTGTAGGATGCTGAGGGAGGATGACAAAAGTGCTGAGGGCTGGGGAGTCAATAAGGAATTTACTTAAACACTGATCCCAAGTCCTAAAAGATGAGACTTGCA
>NW_005318872.1:0-1116 GCF_000412655.1 Myotis brandtii
ATGAATCTCATTGGAACCCAGAAGTTTCTTTGTAGTGGTCATAGTTCAGAGCTACAAGATGGGCCAGGTAATATGAATATGATAATTAGTAAATGGAAACATTATTAAAGAACTTATATGAGATCTCAGCCAGCTCAGTCAATACTGTGTCAACATTTGTCAAAAATATATAATTAGCTCCATAAGATGCTTAGAGTCTAAGAAAGCATGATTTTCATTGGCTGCACAATCTTTTCCCCACAAATGGATCATAATTCATTAAAACATTTTCTAATTTTTTGGCTATGTAGGCCAGTTTCTAAACTTTACTATGATAACTCATGTTGCAATAGACAATATAGCAATTTCTCCCATGCCAAATAAAGAGTTGATAGACTGAATTTCCTATTACTGGCTTTGGCTTCATGGAGATCCAGTCTGAGATTATCTTGAGATTGTGTAAAGTTGATGCAAAGCAGACAGAGTTTCACTTAGCACGGGGCTCATCCGAAAGGCCCCTATGAGCCCACTAAATAGGGGCATTCCAAGAACTCAATTTATCTGTCTTAAAAGGTTAAGCTCCCATGTTGACCCTGCCAAGATTCAGACCTGTGCTCCCAAGAAGGCTACAGATTTTGAGGCTGCTATTGGCCTTGAGTAGCCATTCCCTTAAGCAATCTGGGCATGATTTCTTTATTCCCACAACTGGAAGGCAAGGACTCTATGATCTAATAGAAATTTATCTTTCCATTTGAGACTATGCAGTACAGACATCTCTCTTACTTCTAAAGAAGTAGATTTCACTATAGTGAAAAGACTTTGGGGGAAAGTCATGTATGGTATAGTAGAAATAGCCTGTTACACTTAAACATATAAATCAAATACAAAAAGTAGATCCTAAAGTGGAATGAGTACAGGTTTAGGAGCCAAGGAAAGCCTGAATCAAGTCTTCATCTTGTCTCTCACTAGCTGTGTGACCTCAGGTGAATCACTAAACTTCTCTGAACACCAGCTTCTTTTTAACACAATCAGAGAGATTGTTTAGATAATTACTATTGACCTTTTCATTTCCAAAGAACTATGCTCTCCAAAACAAAAATGTGTGTAGAATTTTCTGAGGAGTAGGAATGATGCTGC
>NW_005318873.1:0-1116 GCF_000412655.1 Myotis brandtii
CCCTGACACTCAGCCCCGTGCTAAGGAGGCTGCGGCGGACTCTCCCCTGCAAATAATTCTCTCCTGGACTGTACTTCTTTGTCTTTCTTCACTGACTTGTCCCCAAATGGGGAGGGCATGGCCACAGTATTGTTAATGGACAAGGCTGCTGCCTGTGGGGGCCACCACGAATGCCCCTCCAGGGGGACAGGGCAGCCAGTGGTGCTGCCACGTGGCTGTGGACACAAGATTGGACCTTCCAAGAGGCCCCGGGAGACCTGAATCTCTTTTTGGTGCCCATCCTGGGACAGGACAAGATGGACCAGAGACCGGAAGGAAAGCAGGACGACAGCCACAAGGGGAAGTGGCTGCAGAGCTGTAGGAATTGGCACAGGGAGCCTGGGTTGGGAGCTGTGTCCAGATGGGGCACTAGGTCTGGGTCTCATGAAGGGAGGTCTCGCCCTTCGTGCTCTGGTCTCAGGGAACTTGGGGCCTGTGGACTTACCGTAGTCAGTGTACCTGGGCCAGCAGAAGTCCCGGAAGCCCCCACAGCTCAGCCGGAACGAGGGCTCATTGTGCTTCCGCAGGGCGGCGCCGTTCCTCAGGGAGAGGGCGGCGTGCTCGGAACACCGGTAGGTGATGAAGCCGTATTTCTCGCCTCTGCGGGGACAGGGCAGGGACTGTGTCACTGGGCCAGCTTGGAAGAGGGGTAGAAAGCCAATGACCCCGCACCCATGTCGCAGGACCCCCCACACGGAAACGAGGACAATGGCTAAGCTGGCCTCTGCGACAGTCAGAGCAGGTGCTTTACGGAATGCCTGCCAGTGCTGGCCGCCACACTTCACCCACCCCCGCTCAGTGGGTGCTGCCAGCTCAGCTCAGGGAGGGAACAGGCCAGTGGGCTCAGGGGGTCCTCACTCAGGCCTCCCGCCGTGAAGGCTGCTGCTCTTCACACTCTCCTTTCCCCCATGACTCCCGTCTTCTGGGGTTTGCCATGCCTACACCCCATCCCACCACTTCCTCGGAGGCTAACTTGGCCTCACCCTCCCTAATATCGCTGGTACACATCTCACTCTTCATGGGAGACATCTGTGACATTCGCCAAGGCTCGGGGAGTCTAAAGTCAGTCCTACCCCA
>NW_005318874.1:0-1116 GCF_000412655.1 Myotis brandtii
TGTGTGTGTGTGTGTGTGTGTGTGTGTTAAAATGTCCTTCCATTATAAAGGCAAACACCAGGTAATATATTTCAAGATCCTAGTGTTAGATAGATATCTTTGCCCACAAGTGACACATTTACAAAGTGTGATGATGCAGTCTCCCTGATGGCATTCTACAGCCTGACCTTTGCAGTAACACATGCCATGCTGGTCAGAGGCTTCACCTCTTCCTGTTCTAGGTACACAGCTAAAGAGAATGATTGAGCTGTCATGTTACAGATTTTATGTTGTCTACGTGCCAGAATCTCCACATTCTGTTCTGTAAGCATGTGCTCAGATACTGCAGAAACAAACTACACATACCTACTCAGTCCATGAGAAGGAAGCTTTACAAGACTGCTAAGTTAAGCACCACTCATACATGTTTTGGCTGCAGTCAGCCTTAGAATTTAGCCTCTGAAATTTCAGAGTTCAAGTCCAAATAAAATAGTTTTTCTTCAAAGAAACCCAACCCATACATAGAACCTACACCCTTAGACAGAACAGAACAAGATCAAGGGCAGAAAACATCTCCCTGGTCTATATTTAAAGGATCTTCTGCAACCTAAACTTCTCGATTTCTCTCCAGGAATATTTTAACATGCTATTTTAACTCTTTGAAAACTTAATTTCACACCCCTGGCTCTGATGATCTTTTCCTTAAAACACTTTTACTCACATATTTTCTTGCCTATAAACTCTTAAGGCCCATGCTTCCCGATGGGGACAGGACAGTTGGTATAAGGCCTTGCTGAACTTGATTATTTGTTAATGGGGGTGAGAACTGGCTCTACACAGGCAACCCTCAGTCTCTTACTGAATAGTAATTTCAATACTCTGTCAATGGAGATGAGCAAGAGTAGCATAATCCACAGGCATTTGCTTATGTAATAAGCTTCAAGTTCATATCCTACTATAAGCATTTCTATTAATTTGGTGACTCTAAATAACTCAAATTAATTGGCCATAGTGCAATTTCGTGTGAGAAGAAAACAGAAAAGTTGCTCAGTTCTCTAATCTCTGCTTTAAACTGGTGATTTGCAATCCTGGTTGGGAATTAGACCCAACTAGTAACTTTTTAATTAAAAAAAAAAA
>NW_005318875.1:0-1116 GCF_000412655.1 Myotis brandtii
GGAGAATACAATGGAAGTCTGCCACATGACTAGCAACAGGCCAGGCAGGAGAGGTCAGGGGAGGGTCTGAATTGCATGACCAGCTAAGTCAGGGAGAGAAAAGGTCACCCTAGGGGCCAGGTCCCACCTTACAATTGTCCATTGCTAGGTACCCAGGGCTTTCTGCCCTGGTGACCTTCTGTCCCTGGCTTATTATTCCTATTCTGTTTATGTCTAACAGCCTACTATGTCAGAACTGAGTTAGAAATATAAAGCATTCGCTTTCTGACTATGTGCTAAACAGAGATGGAGTATATAGGACATGAAAACCTGAAAAGTTCTAATGCCTGTGCAAGCACGTTGATATTGAACACAGTGACATATAGCTTCAAACTCCCTTTCTTGGCTCATCGAAATCAGCATGGATTGAAAGACCGTGAGGTTTCTATCTGAAATATCTATAAGAACCAGGCAGATAAACTAATGTGTGAATCAGGCTGAGTGCAAAATAATAAAGAGGAATAGGGACTGGAGAGAGCATGGTTGTGTGCACTGCCTGAAAGGATTTTAGTTCAATTTTTATAAAAACACTATCTACTAGGGAGGACTTGTGCAGCAGCCATATGCAAACTATGGGCAGCCAGTTTGTTACCTCTGCCTTAATTTAAAACCTGACCTTTAAGATACTACCGATATACCTGCAGTCTAATAAAAGTATTGAAGAAAGTAATATTATCTAATTAAAGTCCATGATCCACCCAAAATCTTTTTTTATAAACACGGTGAAATATCAGTGATACATGAAGTAAGTATGAGACTGAGAGATCCCATTCTTTTAGGCTAAGAGTGATCAGGTGCTGAGAGCTGAAGTCCTACCAGCAAGCAGCTCTATAGAGACAGGTGAAATCTGCAGCTCTTTCACCTTCTGCTGCACTGCTGTGCTTGCTTTCTCCTTCTTCACTGCCTCCTGGATCAGAAACCAGATAATAGAGGCTAATTTACTTGGGAGAATGGCACAGGTTAAGTAAGGACATTGAAATAATGAAATCCACAGAGAAAAGCTGGACCAAAGTATTACATTTCCATACATCTCATCATCTCATCACTGCTTTCAAATACCATTTAGTCTTTTTTTTT
>NW_005318876.1:0-1116 GCF_000412655.1 Myotis brandtii
TTTTTTAACCAAAGGAGGATAGACTCTCAGCTCCAGAGTAGCCTGTGCTGGTACCTGGAGCCGCAGGAAAGTAAGCTTCAGCAGGACACAGGCTTATGAAACCAGCAGCGCCTGGAACCTTCTGCCGTCAGTGACAGAGGACTTGATACCTATTGATCGCTTTCAACAAAGTTTGCAGTGCAGGCTCTCCATGTGTGTTTTCTGTCCGAGGCACCCGGTCCAGAGCTGTTCTGTTGGCATAGATGCACTGTCATGTATGCATAGCCTGCTGGAGTAACCTATTCGGTTAGTATAAATGTGCACTTATCCACCTAGGGCGTGGAAGCATCTGAAAATGCGGTATGCATACGTAAATGAAGAGGCTAGCTTTTTTTCTTATAAATGGGATATTGCATTAGCGACTCCCCACAGCTGAGATCTCTCCCCTCACGCACCGCGATACCCAGAAATATAATTTCCCTGTCAATTTGACTCCTGTTTACGCCCGAGGGGGAATGCAGTGATGGATGGACAGTGGAATGGGAAAAATGATTATCCTAAGCTCCCAAATGCTTCTGTTTTCTAGAGTTCAGGAAAGGAGGCAGAATAGCTGCCTCCTAAGAGCAGA
Organism: Myotis brandtii; assembly: GCF_000412655.1. Lineage (NCBI taxonomy): Eukaryota > Metazoa > Chordata > Mammalia > Chiroptera > Vespertilionidae > Myotis > Myotis brandtii. Next base: position 608 of record NW_005318876.1, read on the forward strand.
GGAAGAGTGAACGGCGAACCTAGGCCCTGCACCATTTAACTATTCTCAAGCAACTTTATTTCTTTGAAGCTGAAAAATGCAAGTGTTCTGCAAGATGACAAGGTGGGCAGGAGTTGGCAGCCACCCTGACACCTCCCTCTTGTACAGTGATGGCTTTTAGTACTTTCTGAGTTATGTCTTCTGTTGATTTTTCTGGAAATGATATTTTCCAAGGATTCAAATGTGTGAATTGGAGCTATAAACATTGCTTCCATATTAAAAAGATGATACATTGCTTGAGATATCAGACACATTCTGTGTATAAAATCTCTACCCATCTCTCACTGAAAACTTCATAGTTTTAATGCAAGAAATCTCAATTAGGATTCAAGACTTCTGAAAGTTACAATTGCCAAGGATTTGCATCAGATTGCATCTATTTTAGCCTGCTATTATATGTGTGAATTAATAAGAGGACAAATTCTATGAAACGTGGCCAGAGAAATGTGATGGATGATCATACTTAAATA
>NW_005318877.1:0-1116 GCF_000412655.1 Myotis brandtii
ATGACCTCCTGGTTCATAGGTTGACCTTCAACCACTGTAACACCAACTGGCTGCTGACAATTTTTATTTATGATTTTATTATAAGGGTATGGCTTGGAAATAATTCAGAGACTCCTGTAAATCTGCTAAGCCAGATCTGACATGGCAGCAGCATGGCACCTCAATGACAAACAATCTCTAAAGCCAAGACTGTGATGGGCTCATACAGGGCACTGGTGAGAGTTTGTAACAACAACAAAGAAACCACCTCTCTAAGTGGACATAGTACTGAGGGGTCCCTTGCTTGGCAGCCAGTGTATGGGCTGAATGTCATCCATTCCTGCAAATCCTTACATGGCAGCCTGTCTAGGGCAGACTGAGGACTTCAGGGAGGGAGAAAGTGAGAAACCATTGCATTTTCTCTGCTTTCCTTCCCTAGATAAAACCCAGCATTTAAAAATTAAATAAATTCAGGCCTGATGAGATGGTTAACTTTGATACAAATTTGGGCACTAGGAGGAGAAAGCAGACAATAAAAATTTATTTTATTTCTCAAATGTGGCACTTTTTATTGTTTCCTCATATTCATCCCCCTTTTTTCCCCTGAATACTTGCAGAAATGGGTAAACATATTATTTAATTTTGCTCAGTGAGCTGTAGTTTTAGGAGTCAATTCAAAAAAGTTCTTAAAGAGAGAGGATGAATATTTTTTCAATTTTTTCTTCTTTAATTCTGCTACCTGGAATGCAGATGTGAGAGCTGGAATTCATGCAGCAATATTGAATCTCAAAGAAGACTGTATCTAAGGATGGCAAATTAGTGATATGAAAGGAGCCCATGTCCCTGAAAACTTCATCCAACATTCACATCAATGCTAGAGTGTCTTCTTGGGGATTTTCTTTACTTGAAAGACATAAATTTCTACCTTGTTCAAATCACTATTATTATTAGATTTTCTCTCCTTTTCAGCTGAACATAATCTTAACCTGGATAAATGAAATTCCTTCCTAGTTCCATGATTATACTTGACTATATTTATTACTGTGAACCTAAATATAATGGAAAAAACAACCAAGGAATCTTCTAATAATTTCTAGTCATTAAAATATCATTTCAAGCCATTTAGTAGAATTTTAT
>NW_005318878.1:0-1116 GCF_000412655.1 Myotis brandtii
GGTATGTGATTTACTCTTGTTGGGTACACAAAACATAAGTGTCGTTTAGCCTATGGACATTGCTCTCTGTCTAGAATGAATTAACTGTATGGAAATCTTCGATCCTGTATATGCTCAAGTCAGTTCTCTGTCTTTCAAAACTTTTTATTAGAAAATTTAAAAATCATAGACAAATGAAACTATAATAATAAACCCCATTGAAATTATCAACCAGCTTTGAGCATGATCACCTTTCTGCCCATCTTGCTCCTTCTATCTGCCCACCTCAGGGACTCCCTCAGCACAAAGGATGCCATTGAGATAAAGTTTCCCCAGAATTATTTTCTTTTGAATCTTGAGGAAGCATGCAAATGCTTTCCTTATGCTTTTACCATGTTGTGTTTTTTTGTTTGTTAGGAAAGGGAAATCTTATATTGTCTCAGTGGAGGAGGATGCCCAGATTTTATTCCAATTTTGTATTAGGAAGGAAGATCAAGATCTCTTGACACAACATCCCCACTTAAAGAGTGAGTGATTTTTGCTGCTTCCCACTGCCCATCACACCTAACTGGAGGTAACGGGTCTCACTACCTTGACACACACAATGCAATCAAACCAGTCTACACTGAGCTACTGTGTTCTCAGGTCTGAAGACAATAATGTTTCCACTGATCTCTAATTTAAACCACCATTAAATATGTTTCTTCATTTTCATTAAAATAAGAAAATCTGTTTTCTCTATTCAGTGGCAGATCAAATTAACTGAAATAAAAGTTTCCTGTAATTTACTCATACTTCATCAAAGGATTAGTGAGCCACTGTCAGGGAACAGCTACTTGTCTGCTCATTAACATTCATGACCAAGAAACTTTCCTGTAAGGCTTGTTTCAGTGTCTGATAGAGCAATACTTAAAAGAAATTGTCTTGCCTGTGAAACAGCTTCTCAGCAAAGCCACCATGCAAGGGGATGGCGATAATAAGATGATAGCATTATAAGCACAAGGGAACATAATGTGCTTTAAGTTACTTTGAGGTGTGTGGTAAGATAGCAGTCTATCATTGAGGACATGAAGCTGCTGATCAGGCATGCGCATCCTTAGTTTTTGAAAGATCTCTGGAGAGAGAGAGAGAGAGAGA
>NW_005318879.1:0-1116 GCF_000412655.1 Myotis brandtii
GCCCTTCCTCTCTGTAATCAATAAAAACAATTTTAAAAGTAAAATAAAATCCCCTCTCTTTTTTCACACTCTTTCCAAAGGTGCCTTTGAACATCCGGTTTAGTAATGTCCTTATTAACCTTGAACAAGGAATCTGAAGGGTAACATGCCCAAGGACACTTGAGGCCTGAGTTATGACCTTCAGCCCACAGGAGCAGCATCTGCTGTGAGTTGGCTCTCAGATCCTGGGCCCCCTGGGCCCACTGCCTCCCTCCCAGGAGGCTGGCAGCTCCGAGTGTCCTCCCTGAAGTCTGTCCTTCCCACCCTGCCCTTTGCACACCTGGGCACCTTTCTCCTCCTGGAGAAAGTGGAGGCCGAGTGCAGATGGTCACAGAGGACAAGGTTTGCCTGGCGGCCTCACTGCAGGGGCTTCCCGGATGTCTAGTCCCTACGAGGCTTCCAGAACCATCGAGAAGGTGCCCAGCAGAAATGGAAAAGTTAATAACATCCTGATTTGAAAGCTACACCTTTCCAAACCTATCGTTCACACTTTTCCTCATGGAGGATTAACGGCCTGACAAGGTTGAACTTTGAAAGAAAAGCTATTTGTGACTTACGGGGAGCTGGGGAAAAAAGGTCTTGACTTTTTAACAGCAAAACAAAGCAAGCAAAGCAAAACACGTTAATTTTTCTCAGGCCTGTAACTGCAAAGGGCACCTCCGCTTCGGCTGGAACTTTCCAAGTGGCTTCTCTCTGAGCCAAAGCGAGGTGGGAGCAAGTGGCGGCCCCACAGGACTCGTCCGGCAACATTGACAAGAGTTGAAAATAAAGGTTCACATGGGGACTGCCGCAAAGCCTAGAAAGCAAACCACTTCTTCATTTCCAACATCCCAAGGCAGTTATGGTAACCAGTTCTCGACTCTAACCACGCTCCTCCCAGGGTTTTAATAATTCGGATGAGAGTTTGGAATTAAGTTTATTTTTCTAGGGGTTTGAACGGAAGTTAATACAATAAGTTTCAGGAGGTGAGGTTAAGGGCAAGGACTCTAAAGTTAGAGCTTGTGTCCCAGGATGTCTGAGCTGTGCCCCTCTGGGCAAGTTATTTCCCCACATCTGGTCACCTCCTCTGTAAGCAGG
>NW_005318880.1:0-1116 GCF_000412655.1 Myotis brandtii
TGTGCCCTGACCGGGAATCGAACCCACAACCTTTTCGTATATGGACCAGGAGCTTTCATTCTTAGAACTGCGACAGTCTTCAGAAAACTATAAAGTTCTGCACCATGCAAAAGGATTTTTCAACTTTTCAGAAAGAAATACAAACTATTGTTCTTTTTCACAAGGTGTTTGCAATCTATCTGAAGAAATAGGATGCAACAAGACAAATACAGGACAATTCGAGAGAGAAAGAACTCAAGCATGGATGGGTGCGGGGCCGACTATAAGGGATGCAAGGTTTTAGATCTGGCAGTGGGACGGTGATGACACAGGGACACCTTTGCAAAAAGTGAGCCTAGAGTGGAAATGTTCAGACAGAACAAGAGCTTAGAAACTCAAGAAGAGATGGGTGAGAGGTAAGTGGGGGAGAGAGGCGGTGGTGTGAGCATGAAACTGTGAAAAATGCAGCAGCCTGAGCTGGTTGGTAGGGGTGAGCCAGGGTGGTGCAGAAATGCATGTTGTGAATACAAACTGCACCAAAGTCTGACAAGTGGTAAATTTTGTCTGGCCTTCCAACATTTGCTTGAATAATTGACAATTGGCTGTTATTAAGATTTACAATTGGTCGCTCCACTTCCTCAAAAGAATTTATGTGTCTCATGGAATAAACCAGCATATGTGTTACTAATGCTCAGACGCATTTAAATGGATGACCATTGTGTAGTAAGTCAGGGAGAGAGAAATCTACCGTGAAATGTTCTGGGTGGTGAAATGCTCTACAGCAAAGCCCAAATGCTAGATTAAAAAAGTGTCAGCAAAGAAAATAAATAACTGCTCTTTACACATAGAATTTACCCCATTATCTGATATTGGCTGCCCCACATGTTTGGCGCACAGGAAGCAACCTTGCCATTTGTTTTATTGCTTCTCTGCAAATTATTTGCCTCCAGTTTAAACAGCAGGAGTATTTTTCGAATCCTTCTCAACGAACATGCCTCCTGCATCAGCGCGGAGCTGGAGTGAAAGAGGAAGTTGCATGGGAATGGCATTCCGTCTTTCCTGAAGAACAATCTCCCTGCCAAGAAGTCAAGAGGAAGAATGCAAGATTATTCTTTTCTTCTCCGTTTGTTGCCAGTC
>NW_005318881.1:0-1116 GCF_000412655.1 Myotis brandtii
GAGGGGCTGATTTTGAGACTCCCAGAATCCTCTTGGGCTGGCATCATCCATCAACGAATGAGCTGTTCTCTGGAGCAGTCTTTTAAAATCCCGCCACCCTCTGCTCACTTAAAAACAAGGCTGTGTGTGTTGCACAAGGAGAGGGAGGTGAGAAGGTGCTCCAGCCCCTCCCAGGCACTGATCCTGGAGAAAGGCGGGTCAGAGTGTTGAAAAGTTCTCTGTTTCCCTGAGACTCCAAAGCTTAGGTGTCCCCAGCCCGTCTAGCAGGGAGCACAGTCTGCATAAGAAAACAGATGTCAAACTCGCGTCCACTGTTGCCGTCTGGTCCTCCTCCACAGGAACATCAGTTCTTTCTCAGGGGGTGTCTCTCCCAAACCAGGACTGGGAATGTCTGTGGCGTAGCAGGTGGTCCTTCCCGCTAACCGCGCACGAGCCTCTGGCTGTGGCTGCCACGGAACACCGGCCTCCTAACTGATGAGTCTGACCCGATGCCAGATGTGGTCACAGTGATAAAGCGGAAACACGTTGGGTCATGCGTGGAGGGACAGAGAGACGGTAACAATGAGGGAAAGAGGGAGAGGGTGACTGGGCTCGGCGCTCCTCTGGGGTGGCATCTCGCTGTCCCTCCTGGCAGAGTCCCCAGGCCATTAGCGCCAGGCAGGGAGCTCCATTCTCCACAGGGCAGCCAGAATCGCCTGACAATAGCCCTCCGTATGCTGGGAACTCTTCAGTGGCTTCTCTTTGCCTCCAGCCAAAGCCTCCATATCTTATTGTAGATTTCACCTTTCTCTTTGGCCTCATCTTGTTGCCACCAGCTGCCTCTTTGACCTTGACCCAGGTCCTCTCTCACTCACCTGCAGACTTTTGCATGTACTGTCTTTCTCCCCCTAGAGCTCCCTCTCGCCGTCCAAATACATGCTTGGCCAGCTTCCATCACAAGAGGTGGGGTGGTGGCTGGTTCATGCTTGGGCTCAGCAGCCTTAAGGGCCTGCGTTCAAACCGAGCTTTGTCACTTTCTAGCTGTGTGGCTTTGGGCAATTGACTTACCCTCTCTGATCCTCAGTTTTCTTGTCCCTAAAAGGAGAATGACAATAATACCTCCGGCCTAAAAGAAAA
>NW_005318882.1:0-1116 GCF_000412655.1 Myotis brandtii
TTATCTAACAACCCAGTGGTAGTTCAAGGTCCATTTCCACCATCTGTGAGTGAAATTACTATTTTTATATACCTCCTAAAATTATTTTAGCTCTGATTACTTCTTATTTTAGCTCTTCATTCCAGCTTCTCATTTTATAAAGAGATTATCTGAGATCTTTCTTTATATAGCGAGTTAATTGGGGAGTCGTTGTTATAAAGCCAGGATCTCTGGCTCCAGGGAAGCTATTTTTGCCTCCATATTTGTTGAGTATCTCCCTGGGAAAGCACTAAGCTCGATGCTCTGGACGAGGCACGCACTGGAGTTTATAACCAACTGGAGGACACAAAGGAATGTGCAAACAGCTGGACCATCAGGCAGGATGTGGTCAGTGCTTCAGGAGCACTGACTAATTGAAGGGGTCGGGCAAAGTATCATGAAGAATATAGCCTTTGAAATGGCCCTGAAAACAGGCTGGTGTCTAGTCACTGGAGCCCAGGGGCAAAGCGTTCCACGCAGAAGTGCAACATCAGTACTGACATAGAAGCGGTCAGGTCAAGCAGCTTGGTTTTGTTGGGTGATCGTATACAGAAGTGGGAGAAGGAAGGTGAGACCTAAGCATTTGACTACAGATCCTGGAGGATCTTAAATGCAAAGCTAAGCATTGGGGACAATGTGACGGGCCCCGTGATGAGAAACTAAAGGATGCAGTGAAGTGGGTAGTTGCCATGCAACGTGGCCGCTCCCCAGCCTTGGAGTGCTCTACTGAAATCCCCGCATTAGCAAAGTGTGAACTACTGTATAGCACAGGCCTTCTGGGAGCCTCATAAGCAAGGATCATCTCCCCTCTCCTCAGAGAATATCTAAAACATGTAAAGGAGACCCTAGATGTCAAACTTGGACAAGCCAAAGTCCCTTTGTACTTAAAAAAGTTCTATACAACTTCTGTCTGCATCCTCTCTGGTTCAGTATACTGGGACTGAAATGACTGGTAACACCGAGTAATGACAGGATGACAGCTTGGGGTTACACTTATCCCTTATATTTTAATGAGAATAGTGGTATTATGGGACGTGGTAGAGGCATTTGCTGACACCACGGTGGTAATCATATTGCAATATATAAATGTATTAAATC
>NW_005318883.1:0-1116 GCF_000412655.1 Myotis brandtii
CCAACAAGGCAGCTGGGAGGATTGAGTCCTTGTCCACCACAGAGCCTGCCCCAGGCCCTGGCCTGGCAATGACCTGGACTCATGGTTTAACCAGGATGCTGCAGGGGAGCTTGTCCCAACCCAGAGACCAGGCACTCGCCTCCTCTCCCCTTTGTGCCAGCACCACGGGCCTCGGGGGTGGGGGGCGGTCCTTGAGGGGCAGTAGCTCAGCCATGGGCCCCTCTCAAAATCAGGGAGCTGTATACAAGGGGGCTCAAGGTGATGGACTGGGGAGTAGCCTCCTGCCTCAGAGAGGAGGGTGTGGGAGGCACAGGGTAAGGCTGAGACTGAGGAAGTGGGGAGACCCCTGCCCAGATGATGGGAAGCAAGAGACTGAGTGTGAGTCCAAAGAGCCACCCAAGAAGTGAACAGTCATCTGGGGACATGAAAAACAACAGGTCTCTGGCTCACTCAGCCACCACGTTAGAGTCCCAGGGGTGGGGGCACCCAGAGCCCCATCCTCCAAAGCTGAGGGAGGGAGGCAAGAGGGAGAACAGCCTGGGATGGATCATGGACATCTTGTCCCACAGCAGCACCCACACGAGGCCTACAGCCTGGCATCAACCAGCCCAGAACTTGGGGGCCCCACCCTGCATCAGCTAGTCCCTGGGGGAATCCCTGTCACCAGCTCCGCCTGCCACCCCAAGGGTCTCCCCAGGCAGCCTGCCAAGTGACTCAGATCCCCTAATGACGGGGTCAGCCATGTTGGGAGCTGTGTGTTTGCAGCCACAGGCAGCTGCTGAGAGTTTACAGTGACACGTGGTTATTGCACCTCCAGGGGCCTCGGCTCCACATCCCTTTCTCCAGGGAATGATGCCTCTCCTGTCAGAAGTCCAGGAGGCTGCCCCATCGTGAATGAAGCCAAGCACCACATCTCTCGTGGTCGCCCGTCATGCCAAAGAAGTCGTTAGCCAGCCCCAGAGTGACACTCAAGCCACCAGCATGACACTCCGTGGAGGCAGCTGTGACACGAGTACCTGGGTTTTCTGCTTCATCCCAAAGGCAGACCCCACTGAGGGAGGCATGTCCACATGTCTTATAAACCACCCAACCCTGCGTCGCCCCACAAAACCCCCA
>NW_005318884.1:0-1116 GCF_000412655.1 Myotis brandtii
GACTCAATCCTGAAGGGAAGGGCCACCCTTATTTTCTGATGTTCCTTCCACCCGCTCTTAGGTGTCTTTATTCTTCAAGGCAAGCTTCTTGATGTTCGCCAAAACCTGGAATCCAAACTGAAAGAAGTATTAAAGCACTTCTCTGAAGCTGGTAATAAAATATGTCTACCTAACAACACTGACATTATGAGAGAGCAATAGGAAATGAAGGGTGAGAGAAGAAATGTAGTTTCACATGAGAGAGATTTAGAATGTTTAGAGGGAGGCTTGAGCTGAATGGATAAGCAGACAAAAACTACTTGGGTATAAATATGAAGAACTCCAAGTTGTTCTAAGCTCATTAGAACTTTCTGATTCTCTTTTAGCTTGTTCTGAAGATTGCGGTGAGTATAGTACATCTGATGCCTTGAGGTTAGCTCATCGTTTCCCATCTCCTTTGCTCTCTATGATCTGATCTCTCCTACTTGTCCCACTGAGAACCCAGGTCCCAGAGTTGTGGTTCCAAGAAGGAATGTCAATGATATCTGACAACAAAATCTAGCTTATGAAATCTTTGATCCCTCACAGAGTTTGGAGGGGCTCAGAGGCCTCCTAAAATATAGTTTACAAACCATAGCACCTGTGTAGTTAAGGCATCATTTTCCTACTTCTTCACCTGAGATCTGAATTAAATTATGGGAGGTTTGACCCATCAGAAACTTGTTTGCTAGGGGAAGAAGGAATTCACAGATGTCTGAGCTAAGGAAACTCCATGCCATGCTCCCCTCCAATTGTCTTACTTCTCTTCAGTCCTGAATGAAGGTCCTATCCTGGATTGTTGGAGCTGTCATCAGATCACCACCCACTGCTTCAAAGGAGAGTACTGTGGAGGTAACACATACTGTGGTGTGGCATTTTGAGGGGTCAGTGATCAAGGTAACGAGCCATTCAGTGATTTATTCAACAAATATTTGTTGAGCACCTACTATGCAGTTCATGCTAATGTTACAAATACAGTAAAAGCCAAAATATTGAACAAAATTTGTATATCAGCATGAACTACGGGCACTGGACCGACTTAAGGACTGAGAAATACAATGTCTGGACTAAAGGTTGAGAAATTAGCTAACACAGAAA
>NW_005318885.1:0-1116 GCF_000412655.1 Myotis brandtii
CAGTTAAGTTGCTTGGGTAAGAAAACAAAATCTCTAAGTGAGGTCATTCTGTGGTGGTCCAAGTTATACGTTAAGAAGTTTTATGCCCTGAATTATTCCTCATCCCACCTGAGAGTGGAAAGAACGTGGCACAGAGGTTCTTACTTACATCACATTATATAATTTTGGGTTGGCGGCAAGTGCTAACATCTGTCACACCTACCCACGACTACATTAAACACAGGACTGAAATAAAGATTGCTGTGGGCTGCTTGGGGTTTTCCCTCAAAAATTCTGAGGAAGAAAGCACTATCAATGAAGAGTCTCCCGCTGACGGCACAGCCCAGCACAGAGGGGACCACCGTTATACTTTCCCTACACGTAAGAGTTGTTTTGAAATTTTTCTAAAGCAACAAGGTAGAAAAATAAAAAAATAAAAATCCTTTCCATATTAACTAATGTTTCCCCAATAAACTTACTTTATTTTTTTTAAAAAATCCTTTTCTTTAACACAATTTTCTGTAAAACCTGCCTTCACAGAAACCACCAGGTCTCAAAAATGTCACAGGCACAAAGAACTCAGGTTCGAATGAGAAGAGCTGCTTCTGTGTGATCCACGTTCAGGTGCAGGTCCCTATTCAAGTGCACAATTCAAACCTCTGAGACCGGGTTAAAAAGCAACCTGTGAGCTTACGGGGATTCCCTTGGTGTGATCAAATGTGGGTGTTGGCTAATATGCATGAAGGAAATGGGGGAAGTGTAAGATGAACAACTTGTAAACCACACTGATACTGAGACATTCTGAGCCTTTGAAACTAGATGAATAAATAAATAAATTTAACATCTTCATTAAGACCCAGGGGATCTGGCCCAAGTCTTAGCTTTGCAAAGAACTGAATTCAACTGAAGTTTTTCTTCCTCTTTCCAAATAGGTCAGAAACTTTTTTGACCTATTCATAAAATGTACCCGCTTGCTTTTATTATTATAAGAACACCTTTTAAAATGCCAGACAGGTCCCTTGAAAGGAAGGGGAGGCTGCACCGGCTACCTGACTGGCCCAAGCATTCTTCAAACCGAATTGGGTTTCTTATCTGTTATGTAGGTCACCCTGCCACATGTCTTCAGGAATATTAATA
>NW_005318886.1:0-1116 GCF_000412655.1 Myotis brandtii
ATAATGGAGACTCTGAAATACTTGATGGTAAGGATTAAGAAGGATTGAAGGGAGCTATGGCTATTCCTGAGAGGCCTCTATTCATGAACATATTCCCTCCCTCTCCAGGATTTAATAGTGGACACTGAAATTGTCAGGATTCATTGGGTTATAAGTGATGGATTCCCAACTCAAACTATGAAACAGGGTATTTAATGGCCACTGAAACTGGAAAGTCCAGGAGTGCAATTGGCTTTGGGCACAGATGACTGTAGTTTCTCAACATTCTTGCTCTGTTTTGTTTTCTTGTGTGTTGGCTCCATTCTCAGGCAGACTATTCAAGTGGAGGCAAGAGTACCTTCTAGCAGTTAAAAAAACACTAAGTAGAAAGAGGATGTCTCTTTCTAAGAGGTCCAGCCAAAGTCCTGGGGAGGGACCTCAGTGGCCTATCTTAATTCATGGGGCCTCCTCAAAGTATTCGCAGTGGCCAGTAGAATAGGATCTTTTTATTAGCCCAGCCTCATCAAGACACCAGACCCTAGAACCAGGGGTTAGGAACAGCCTCTCCCAAACTGCATGATGGCTCACCTAAGAGAAACAAGGTTGCTCTTTCCAGGGAAGGGGATGCTGGGCAAGCAGAACAATTGATGTGCATTTCTAACTCATGTGCATTTCTGAACTAAAGGCTTCATGGATTAGTTCAACCAATGGTAGGGGCATGGTTTGAGGAGATTTTTCATTCTGTTTTCAGTGAATTTGGGATCATCCTTTACCTTGGACAAACAAATTAAGTTTGAAACATACAAATGATGCCAGGGGGTGGCAGAAAGATTTTGGGCATCAGAAGTAAATTGTCACATGAGGATGTTGTTTGGCCTGAATTCAGTCCTCCTCCTCTCCGTGGCTCTGTCTATATTTAGATCACACCAGCGACTCCTACTGTACCTGGACATCCCATGTAGCACATATTCAAGCCCAGTAAGGTGAAAATGAAGTCTTTGGAGTCCATTTCCTGCCTATTGGTTTGTCTCTTCCCCCTGGACAGCAGCATGTTATATTCCATGAGGTTACCATATTTTCTAATACATTGCTTCCCTCTGGATGCCCAGATGTTGGCCTGTAGGAGGGACATGGTTT
>NW_005318887.1:0-1116 GCF_000412655.1 Myotis brandtii
GTGGCCCTGGGTCATGTTACTCTGAGCTGTGCTCCAAGTCACTAGAGACAGTTATGGTTAAAAACATCTAAGGTAACAGGAGGAGACGAGGAAGGAGCTGCAAGGATGCAGCTGCCAATTGTGAGTGCAATTCCAGGCTCAGGTGGCCTCACAGAAGTCGCTCCCCATGTCACTTTGCAGGGACGGCAGAAGGTGAGGAAGCAGAAGCAGGAGGAGAGGGGAGGGCTTGCAAGTCTGGAAGAGCTCTGACTGCTACCGGGATCATTTGTACTGGGCAGTAGCATACAATATAGAGAAGTATGCAAACCATAAATGAGCACACAATGCATTGTTCCTGGGAAGCGTCTTCAGTTTCCTGCCTGGAGGAAGAAAGGTCAGAAGGAGGTGACAGAGGGGTCTGACCCCCGCCCCCTCCAGGCTTTAATTGAGCAGCTGCCTCCCTTCCCTCCTCCGGGAACACAGTGCAGAGAGCTGAGCTTGGACCTGCAGGTGAGTCCTGGGCTTGGGAAGGGCAGGCACAGGGTCCTGGGAAGGAAGTCCAGGCAGGAGGCCATGAGGGGGGCACAGGCCTCCCAGGCAGGTTTCTGCAGCTCCCGCTCCCCTGCCTGTCATCACTGGGAGCACTGAGTTTGGGGAGCTGAGGGGAGAAAACGTGCTGGAGATGAGACTGGACTGGCTGGGACACTTGTGAGCAAATATCTGCTCTTCTGCAGAAATTCAAGTCCCAGAGCAGAAGGTCACTTCTGCAGGGGCAGGCAGGGGTCCGAGGGAAATGGCCATGACCCCTGGCAGTGCGAGTGGTAGCCTCGAGATTCGGGTGACCCAGGCCCGCCATGAGTGAGCTGTAGCAGCTGGGTGAGCGACTTGCCTTCCTAAGTCCCCGTCTCCTGGAACGAATCAGGCCGACCTCGGGAAGAGCTTGCCGGTCGCCCTGGGACAGCCCTGAGCCCAGGTCCTGGCCTGCCACTTAGTAGTTTGGGGACTTGGACAGTTACTTTTATTTATTTGAGTTCCAGTTTTATGAACCAAAAATGGGAGTAATAGCCCTAGCCAGTGCTCAGTGGTTAGAGCATCAGCCCTTGGACTAAAGCAGTGGTTCTCAACCTTCCTAATGCC
>NW_005318888.1:0-1117 GCF_000412655.1 Myotis brandtii
GATCAATGGTTCTCTCATCGATGTTTCTAACTCTCCATACTTCTTTCTCTAAAATCAATAAAAACAACAACAAAAAAAAAGCCAAATTGCTCCTTTAATAACCACTCAGAAAAGCCCTTTATCTTGTTTTGACTCTCAGCATTCCAGGAGAAGCTTCTGGAACAAAAGTTCAAGCCCCAGAGTCTGGCCTATTTAGTCCACATGCACCTGACCTGCCACTAGATGAGCAGAGGATGTACAGGCCAACGAGCCATCATTCTTCATTTTCAGAGCAAATTTGCCTGGTGCACACATGTGCCAGTTTGGGTGGCCTCACAGCCGTGACCACTGAGCCTTGCCATCTGTTCCTGGCAGCAGCTTCCTGGTGAACAAAGAAGCTCTCTGCCAGTCACTGACCTGGGCTCACATCCTGTCTCCCCCACTCGCTGCGGCATCTTGGGAAGGAACTTGGCATCTCCAAATTCCAAGTTTCTAATCTGGGCAGAAACACCCTTCAGTATAGCAGGGCCGTGTGCCTGGCCAGATCTGCTGCAGAACAAAGGGCAGGGACGTGTGACACACGATCCATTGCCCCCCAGTATCCATTCTCCCTTCTTACTAGTAAAAGAATCCCCTATGTTTCGCTGAGCATAGGGCCACCTAAAATAAAGACTAAATTTCCAGCCACCACTGGTGCTAGGTGTGGCCACGCAACCAGCTCTGCACAATGGAGTCTCAGTGGAAGTGTTGTGTGGGACCCTGAGAAGACTCCTTAATGGAAGAAGCCCTGCTTTTGCTAGTCCTTTCCTGGCTGGAATGTAGATGTGGTGGCTGAGCCTAAGCTGCCATCCTGAGCCAAGGGGGCAGAATCCTAAGGGGGACACAGCAGAGCAACAAGAAAGGCTGTATAGCTGATGATCATAGAGGCACCAAACTGGCCAGGTTCCTTTAGTTGGAGAGAAAACAACCCTTTTCTACTTCCATTATTTTAATATTTTCTGTTATCCACAACTAATCTTTGGTAGTACTGGGACTTAACAGGTATACTTAAGAATCATGTTCTCCAAGAATGTGATTCCTGATTCCTTAAAAGCTGGATCAGCTTGACATGTTTTCTTAGCTGTTCTTTATCTCCTTG
>NW_005318889.1:0-1117 GCF_000412655.1 Myotis brandtii
TTCATACTTGGTGCCCAGAATTCAGAACGTGTGTGTTCATATTAATGGGGTTGTAGCCCCTTAAACCCCACCCCATCTGGGGCAGGCAGGGAGGGGAAGCCAGCATCCTAGCCCAGCTATCCCAGGAGCTAAGACCTGTCTTGGGGTCCAGCCGGACTTCCGTTGGACAGCTCTCCTGGGGTACAGGGCCGGCGTGTGCCCCCTCCCCTGCGTGTAGTCTGGAGCCTGGTGTGTGGGTGTGTCGGTTTGAGTGTGAATGTAATCGAGGCCCAGCGTGTCTGGAGTAGAGGGTCCAAGGGCGTCTGTGCTTCAGGAGGTCTGGATGTTGGGTGAGAGCTCAGCTGTGAGCAGGTGTGAGGAGTGTGTAAGAATGCTAGTGTGCAGTGCAGAGCTAGTGTGCTAGCTCCCTCTGCCAGGGAGCTCTCTGCAGGGCTGGGGTGAGATTGCCTGCGGGTCTCCGGGAGGATGGCTGGTGTGGCCAGGAGTCCAGGGAGCCCTCCTGGGGGTGAGGGGTGAGTGTCCACTCTGTGGCTGAGGGTCTGTGTATCGCCGGCCAGTGTCCCTCCCTGACCCATCCCGACCTTCCTAACACCCATGGGGCCACCCGCCCAAGGGATATGTGGAGTAGGGGAAGATCTTTATTTTCCCTCTTTAAGGGAGAAGAGGAGGCAGCCCTGCAGTGCCCGGCCTGAGGCGAGAGGGCTTGCACCTGGGCTTGCCCTGGCACCCTCTTCCCTCCCAGCAGGTGTGGGGTCCCAGGTGGCGGGCTACTAAGTCGTCTCATCGGGAGGCAGTGTATTGGGCCATCTCTGGGCTCCTGGCGGCGGCTGTCAAGAGAAGGCTGAAGGGGCTGTGAGCCTTTGCGGCCCAGGCGGTGCATCCACAGCCTCGTGGCCTCAAGAAGGGCCCTTAGAGCTTTGCTCACACAGAGGCCAAGGTCTGCAGACCCTGGGATATGGCCAGGAACAGCCCAGAATCAGGAGGTGGATGGGGCAAGGAAAGATGTCTCTGGGCCTGGCTCAACCTGATAAATTCAGTCCCCTATTCCACACCTTCCCCCACCCCCACCCCAAAGCTGCCGGGCTAATTGTTCCCAGCTGGGAGGGGTGTCGGGGGG
>NW_005318890.1:0-1117 GCF_000412655.1 Myotis brandtii
TGAGGTGAGTCACAGCTTCAGCCCTGGAGTTGCTTTGACTCAATATGGCAAATAGCCAGCCCTCCCCGTGGACTGACGCACGATCCCGCAGCGTCTGTCTGCCTCTCCCAGCAGCCTGGGGCCCTGTCTTGTGAAGAATCGCTCCAGGGCCCCTCCCCCCTTTTAAGTTCCTCTGCCCTCCCCGGCCCCTGTGCTCTGTGTGTTGGAACATCACCCCACACGCCCGGAGGTCGCGGGTTCCAGTCCCGGTTGGGGCGCTTACCAGCGGCAACTGATCCGTGTTTCTCTCTCACATCTGTGTTTCTCTCTTTTTGGAAATACACATTTAAATTTACATTTTGAATTCTATTTAATTTTCAATGCAAATGTGTTCAAATCTATACCCTCTCAATAGAATTACATTTTATTTTTTGATCCATAGATAATTAATCATGAGGACAGTTTTGTTTCTGATAAAAATAGATATGCCAAAGAAAAATTAATGGTTAAAAGAAAAATAAGTTCCTCAGAGAATTTCCAATTACATTTTTAAGAAATTGAGGACAGTGAAAATGAGTAGACCTCCATTAAGCAGAAGCCACGTAAAATCCACCATCAGGATGTTACAGATTCTTAATGAAGGTTTAATTACTGATTAAAACCGTGAGACTGTAAAAGGGAATTATTCATATCATAAGGCTGGCTTTCCATCAGATGAAGAAAATTATACTCAAATTGGACAAGAAATTCGCAACACCTTGAACTTAGCTATTTTAATGGATGATAGACAACGACCTTCATGTCCTTCCAAAATGTGAGGAAGTTTCTGAAAATCACAATCCAATTCTTATTTAAATTAGCGAGAAATTTCCCATCTGAAGAACATGCCCAAAAGTCTAGGACTTAATTTCATAGAAAATGTTTTTTTCGAATATGGAAAGTAAAAGGCTTTTGTGCACTAAGTTGAAAGAAAACTTTATTTATTCCTGTTCTTACATGGTTCACCATAGATCTTCAAGATAGACTGGCATTAATGCGGATTTTGTGGCTGGACACCCTCATGCATTTGTGCAAAATAAAGCACCCATACGATCGCTAGAACAGAAAAGCAAAAGGCAAATAGATAGCGATTAATAAT
>NW_005318891.1:0-1117 GCF_000412655.1 Myotis brandtii
CACCAGCTCTCGGTTAGGACTTGGAAATCCGAATTTTTCACAAGATCCCCATGTGATTCCAACGCAGGTGACCTGGAGGGCGCACACTGTGTCAAACGCCGTGGTCCAGGCGGCTCCCGAGATGGTAGGGAGTACAGGCTGCTGCTGACAGCTGCCCCAGGCGGCTCCCGCCTGCCGGGAGGGAAGCTTGATGATTGACAGATCACCTCAGCTTGAAGGTCGGAAGCCCAGACTCACATCCAGCTCTAGGCCCCTCTGGGAGTGTGCGGGGCGGTGGGGGGTGGCTGGGTGCTTCAGACACACACAGGGTGTTTCTGCATTTGTCCCTGCCTGACTCACACGCCACTCGATGGAGCCAGGAAGGAGCCTCCCCGCTGGATGCCCGCTTTGCTGCCAGCCCCGGGAGAATGTCACTCCAGATGCCTGTGACTAACCCACGGCCCCACGGGCACCCCTGGGTGGGGAGGGGTGAGGTCCGGCTTCTCCAGACATCTCGAGACGACTTATTAAAGCATCGGGGACACTCAGGGAAATTCAGATCAAGGCCAGGGCTCGAGGGCAGGGGCAAGGACGCTGGCCAGGAGCTGTACTTGCAAACTTGACCAATTAAGGGCATGGCTTCCGGAGCCTTACACACAGTTGACATTCAAAATGATGCCTGACCTTGGGCAGGCGATGAGTCACAGGCTCCAGGGCCTGGTGGCAGAGCTTCCGACCTCCGAGAGCCCCGGGCGTTCCTGTCCCCAGGACGTCCACTTGGGGGGTGTCAGCTGATTCTGCCAAAATGCAGTGAGGCATCTTGTCCCGGAGCTGACCTTGCCAGGGAGAGGTCAGCCTCCAGGGGAGGACCTGGATGATAAAGGCTCTCAGCATCTCTGATGGGTCTCTGCTGGTCCCGGGTGTGGGGTGACCAGTGGACGCTGGGTCCATGCGTGAGGACACATCTTGTGGGCGTGCGGAGGTGAGGCCAGGGAGAAGCAGACAGCAGAGGCCAGGCAGCTGGCGGGGAGTCTGTCTCTCTTTCAACATGTGCCCATCAGTAATGGCACTAGACTGGAGCAGCCCCATATTCCAGACGGAACAGGAGAGAGCTCTGCTCCCTGTTTCTTCTCCCCCC
>NW_005318892.1:0-1117 GCF_000412655.1 Myotis brandtii
GGCCGTTACAATAAGGCCAGCTGATATCAGGAAGGCAGGGAGATACTGGGTAAAAAGTGTGGACTATGGAATGAAAAAGACCTGGCTCTCAACCCAGCTTTGCCATGGGCGGTCTGTGTGACCTTGAGAAGTTGTTTATTTCTCTGGGCCTAAGTTTCTTAATTTTTGCAATGTAGATAATAACAACTACTTTGTAATGTTGAAGGGTTCACAATACCATATATCTCCAACACTTAGAATACCAGCTCGTAAGCAGGTGCTCAGTAGAAATCTGTTGAATGGATGAAATGAGTTTGAGATAACTTATGGTTTACCTCGCATAGAGCCTGGTGCATGGTGACAAGAGCTTTCAGCTATCAAAATTCTACAGAAGCACTAAGAAGCAGATATGTTTCCCTAAACTAATCTAGCAATGGAATAAAAATCAAGGTGTGTGAAAGAAAGAGATTATTTGTTTGGTTATTGTGAAACCAATTCTCACTGTGGTCATTTCAAAGACCAGAGGGGAAGAAAGTATCTTTTAGATCATCTTTAAACGTGGTTAAGAAAAGGGAATTTACCTCCATCTTCCTCATGCTTTCTGGCTGACAGGTTTAGGCTAGCCGGAACCTCTGGTGAGTTTGTGAAGGTCAGGCCATTGGTACATCAAAATTGCATCACATTTGCACATCTTGTGTAAGTTCACAATGGGCCATTGTCTTCTCTGCCCCAGGGCATGAAGGCTTGTCTGGAAAAGGTTAGTTGTTGCCATTAGGGAACCTTGTGCAGCCAAGACTACAGTGCAATGTGAAGCAGAAATAAACCCTGGGCTCTCCAAACGATTGCCAAGCAATTCACAAATGTGTTTACTTAAGAGGTAAGCATAACACATAATCTTGTATAATATTATGTCTAGGAAAGTTCTGTGACTCTGCTGTAAAATGCCCACATCGTATTCGAGTAATTGCTTCACATTCACCTAATAGGGTCTTAGATCAATTTTCAGCTTTATCCAAATGCATTTTGGTAAACTAAACAAATCTTGATTTCCTGATCTTTTACTTATACCTCATTTATCCAGTTCTGTTTTCCTTTTTAAATATATTATTATTTTTTTATTGATTTCAGAGAGGAAGGG
>NW_005318893.1:0-1117 GCF_000412655.1 Myotis brandtii
TCCACTGAGCCAAACCGGTTAGGGCATGAGTGTTTTTTTGAATTATAGACTTAGAATCTCTGAAGGAAAAGTAGGTAATCTGCATTTAAAAAAATAAATAGCTGTCATTCTGATGCATATTGGAGTTGGAGAGCTACTAATTAAGATTTCATATTAATAATAAAATATTTGTTGACTGTCTACCTTATGTAAGTCTGGTACTAAGCAATGGGCATGGAATAATATAATTTGCCTTAAGAGGTATTTTATTCTGTTAAAAGAGGAGGAAATGTGAAGTCAAAATTGTAACAAACATGTTTTAGCATTTCTAATCAGCTGTCTGTTTAATGGTCTAAAGAGTAAAGAGGGAGAGAGAGGAATCCCCAAGGTGGGGAATTTGCCAGTTGCTGAGTATGTGTATTCCAATTATGCATCATGTACTTGGGGAAATAATTACAGGATGGGTTTGGGGACCCACTGGACACACTGTGAAATGGATCTGAGCTAAAACTCCATTGATCACCTGAAATCCATGAGCCCCTACTTTGATGGGTGGACCACAGTAACATTTTGGGAATTAGTGTTAGTTCAGAGCCAGTGTTCAGCAGTTCCCAAAAGTTCTGATTATGTCCTTTTCCTCAACACACAGTCACTCTGGTAAAAGACCATAAATCCCATTGGCTGGGAGAAAGACTAAATTTATACATTTTTGGAACTTTGTTTCTTTTCTTTATTCAACAGATTCTGTGTCTGTTAACGGGTTCAAGTTGGGGTTGTGAACCTTCAGGTTTATGATTTAAATTAGACTTCTGTTCACTGTTTTTCTGTACATCTCATTTTCTTCATATCTGACTTCAAATAATTGTCTGCTTCCACTACTCTTTTTAAAGTTATCAATGACCTCTGTTGCTGAATTTAATTTTAGTCATCTTATATGATCCCTCAGCAACATTCCACACAATGGACCTCTCTTTGCTTGTTAAAACATTCCTCTGAAAACAAAAGAGATTTGCGGAAATGTACATTTGTGAAATTTCACTTCTCAAAATTCTTTGATAGCTTTTATATCCTAGGATAAAACCCTAAATTCTAGGAGTCTCTTCATGAGGTCATCTCTCATTAATTAATTTACTTTTTT
>NW_005318894.1:0-1117 GCF_000412655.1 Myotis brandtii
TCCCCCCCCCCCCCAAACCCCTGCACCCGGCCCAAAGCCTGGTGACGGACGTCCTCTGTACCAAGGTCAGAAAGCCCCTGGAAGTCTGGATGCAGCTGCACCTGTTCCAGCATCCTAACAGATGTCTTCTGATGCTTCCCCAACAGAGGCTGTAGTGCACACGGCGGGGAGGCCACATCCAGATATCACCCTAAGGGTCCATGAGCACCAGGAGAGCAGACTTTCAGAAAGCAGGCTGCTGAGGCCAGGCGCCATCCTGCCCTGAACACCGGTGCTGGCTCCAAGACGAGGTGGTCCAGTGGGGGGTGCGGGTGGGAGGGAGACAGCCTCCCTCACCTGCCAGAGCATCTGACTCTCCATGATGCTGAGGGTCCTCGACCAGATGCAGCAGCACCGCCCTAGCTCCCACCCCTCTCCCCTCCCCCATCCTCTTCTCCATCACATCTGTCCCCTCTCCTCATTCATATCCTGTTTGGCAAGCACCTCCTCCAAGGATGACTTCCAGGTGAGCCCTGCCAAATTCTGGTCTCCCCATTCCCACAACACCCCTTGGCTCCCAGCATCATGTGACGCTGGGCCAGATGAGGCCTTAAGGGTGTGTCCCTGCTCTATCTGCCACTAGACAGGGGGAAGAATAGGATGAATATTTTTCTACTGCCTCCTTTCTTAGGCTCCTCCTTCCTCAGCTCCTAAGATATGAAGCAGGGCATTCAGGGCACACGAATAGTGGACTACAAATGGACAGCACTCTCCTCTCTATTCAGGGGCAGCAGCTCTGGCCAGTTACCAGAAAGGCTAATGCTGGGCTCTCAACCAGAGTCTGGACAAGGGCTCAGCCAATGTGTCTACTTCCAGGGCCAAGAGAGGGAAGGCAGACTGGCCTAGCAGCTGGAAACTTTACCCCAATTTTTTTTTTTCAAACCCAACCCACAGTTCAGATGAAAACCTTCTCTCTGCAACCCAGAGCATTGACTGGTCCCTGGTTCCCAGTGTCTAATCATACTAATATCAGATTGAACCATATTCAGTTGTCTTTTGTGGGTCAAAAGTGGTCGCATGTTGGCAATTTCATCTGGCTGGACCTAGTGACTATTTGGGGATCATGAGCCCTAGGAGA
>NW_005318895.1:0-1117 GCF_000412655.1 Myotis brandtii
GGAGGTGGGCTTGCCCTCAGCCTCCAGCAGGGGGATGGCCTCGATCCCAAGCCGGAGGCTCCAATGGGCCTTGCAGTGGCTGCTTTCAGGTAAAATTCTCTCATAGACAGACCCTTAGAGCAGTCACTGGCCACCCTTGGAGAAGTCACTGGGTGCTGGTGGCTGCAGGTGCCCCCTTCACGCCTCTGCGGGCACCGTCAGCATCTCCCGCTGCCATCCCACTTCTGCCCTCAGCTGCACCTGCATGTCACTCAGCTTTGCCACTGGTGTGCGCTTTGCGGGGGGAACCCTCCTGGCCCTGACCAGCCTGGTCTGGACCCCAAGTCCAGCCTACGCTCCTCCTCCTGGGAGCCCAAGTCATGGGAGGCCACCTCCTAGCCCGTTAACGGGACAGGACTGACAAATCTACAAATCCACAGAGTCCTTTCTATCTTGCACCATTCCAAGTGCCACTTTATCCTTTCACATTCGACTTGCATTTTTATAAGTCCAGTGTGGCGCAACGTTAGCGGCATTGGACCTGTCACATGGGGTTTTTCCTCCAGTGGGACAGGACCCAAAGATTTCTCTCGGAGAATCGTCTGTCAGCCACTGGAGGGGGTCAAGGTTCACCAGAGGCTGGAGGGGCTGGTGGAGCTGGTGGGGCGTCCGGGCCAGGCGGGAGCATCTGCCCTCCCTGATTCCTTCCTCTCACCCAGAGCCAGCCCCTCCCCACCACGTGCCACCCCCTCACTTGTCAGGACTGCTTTTAGTAACTGAATGAGACTGGCTGGAATACCGTACTATTTTTAGAAGAAAGGAATTTGGACCCTCAGACACAACCAGGGTGATGCAGAGGGAGGAGTCAGGAACGGCGTGCCTAAGCTGCAAGCAGCGGCGGAGGGTGCTGGCCAGCGGCCACTGCTGACACTGTGGCTCACAGAGAGCGGGGTCTTGGCTCACGGCCCGGGCCACTAGGGCTCCTGACCTTTGCAGGGTTGGTGCAGAGGTGCACATGTTCCTACTGGCCTCACAGGGGAGCCGCTTTGTGGGCATGTTCTTCTGCCAGTCAGTGGCTGTAACTTGCTCTCTGCATTGGTGACAAGGATCTCCGCCTTAGGAGGCCTGCGGGGGACCC
>NW_005318896.1:0-1117 GCF_000412655.1 Myotis brandtii
GCCCGTGTGACTCTGGGTAAAGCCAGGAGAGGCTAAGGCTCCCGTGCTGGCCTCTGCCCCTCACCTACTCACCACCAGCAACTTTTTCGGACACATCTACTGGATCAATCAAATATTTTATTATAAATATATCCCAAAGTATAGATAGCCACACTGCCCCCTGTAAATCACTTTAGAGGTTAGGGTGGTGATGGAGAAAAGACTAGGTCAAGGCATGAAGGTGAGGAGGGGAATCATGGACTAAAGGGAAGCCCTCGGGTGTCCGGGCTAAAACCACCTCCCGTGGACCCTGGGGTGACTCACCGGGATGCCGTATCGAGTCCGATACAAGGTCCTCATGGCGACAGATGCTCCACATAAGCAGCATTCGTTCATGTCAGAGGCAATCTGACACGAAAGGCACAGAGGGAAGAAAGTCCCGCAGAGGCCTGAGTGAGAGTAAAACCACACAGGGGAGTTAGTGCAAGTCATCGTGGTTTCCACCAAATCACCCGCTCTCCAATAGGTGCTTGCCCGGGAACTGGCCTTCAGACCCTCTGAGAACACAGTGTGGTCCCTGGCTCCTTACGTACTGCTTCTGGGCCCGACTGTCTGGGGGCTGGGAAAAATGTGCCTGTCATAGCATCAGGTCAGATTTGATAGTAAAGGCTTCTGCCTTGTCAAACTGAGCAGGTAAAACTGATCTTTCTTCCTGGCCCTAGTTTACGTTGGGGCCATGTGTGTGTAGGACGTTTGTGGTGTCAGGAGGTCTGAAAAGCCCTCTGAAAACGTGGGAGGGTGTTTAGGGTCAGAAAAGGGAGAGTGGAGAAGTCCTTAGTGCCAAAATGAGAAAAGCAACGAGGAATAGGAATAGGTTTTAGATGGTCATGCAGGCAAAGAGCAGAGCCCTGTTAGCGACAGGAGGACGGAAGCAAGCAGAAGTTAAGGGATAGTAGCACGGAAAGCTTAAAGAGCTTACTGCTATCTCACTTTAAGGAATCTGCATAAGACCAAAAGTGGGCCTAAGGAAATGGCAACAAACAGGAAAGGTTCTCAAACATGCTCTGAGTGAAAGTCTATTTTGGAAAGCTCTGAGGTGGGTTTTTTAAAAATATATTTTTGTTGGTTTCAGAGAGGA
>NW_005318897.1:0-1117 GCF_000412655.1 Myotis brandtii
CTTTCTTTTTCCTTTCTTTTCTATTTGTTCCCTTTAGGTATGTTATTGAAAGTATCATAGTCATGCTCTCCTATGCATTAAATGAAAGCAAAGAAAATAATGAAGATGGTTGTACTCAAAATCATTAATAAAGACTTAATAAAGGCCCAAAGATTATTTACTTATCATCAAGCAACACCAATTATCAACCCTCTTCCCATCTCCTCAAATGGCACAAATAAGTTCATTTTCCCAAATTTATCCTAAGCTTATGAATTCCATACATTTATCTTTTAAGACTAAATATTTTTTTGACTCTGCATAAAGATGTGTGATTTATGAGGAACTCTGCAGGATTATACACTTTAACTGCAAATTGCGCACAAAAGTTCTCATGGCTGAATATTTTCCGCAGAAAACAAGTACATTTTGAAAAATAGATACTATCTTCCTACTGTAAACATAGAAGAATCTGAGGAAACCATGCTACATCTTGTACCACTAAATAGGGACCATTTATTTCAGTCCACATGAAAAGTCTCAATGCACTCAAAACACTGATTATTGTAGAAATAGTAATTACTGTTATAACTATTGCTGCCCACAATAGAAAAACATACTAAAATCCAAGGTCCTCAGAAAATAAGTGTAAATTGCTCCTACCTTGTTGTACATAAATTAATATATTGAAATCATTGCTTTTTCTAAAAAGGGGAATAAGGTTCATCTTCATAATTATATGTATGACATTGGGAAATGTCCTTAAATCTCAAAGTTTCAATTTCTTCCTCCTCCATGTCCATGTTAACAGTCTATCATAGTGTCATGGTCAGGATTAAAGGGAATTGCTTATTTGAAGTGCTAAGCCATGCTCTACACAATTATGTTCCATCAATTTCAACTATTTTAAACAGGACTCCCTTGTAAAAGTAAAGCTAAGTTATTAATTTGAGATTCTAAACTGAGACAGAGCCAAAAATAAGCCTTCAAAAAACAAAAGATGTTGACAAAGAGTAGCTTGACAGAGTAATTCTAACTGCTTTGTTTTGGTTTTCAGAGTGACACTTTGAAAATATAGTCTTCATAAGGAAATGTTTTATGCTAACTATTTAAAGTAAATAGAATAATCAATACAAAT
>NW_005318898.1:0-1117 GCF_000412655.1 Myotis brandtii
CTAAAAAAAATCAATGGAAAAAAATATCCTCGGGTGATTATTAACAAATAAATAAATAAAATAATTTTGTCAAGTGAAGACATTTAAATATTAAAACACAACGGCAACTACTACCACAAAAATCCCACCACCCATTAGCAGAGCGGTTCACAACCCTGGCTGCACCAGAGAACCCTCTGGGGAGCATGGACCCCACCCCAGTACCAGGCCCATCTCAGGACTCTGATCAGTTGCCTGAGGTGGAGCCAGGACACTACTCTAAAAGCTCCCCAAGTGTCCTAATGTGCAGCCAGGTTTGAGGATCATCATCATTTCATAAAAGAAAGGACATTTTAAAACCAAACAAGGAAGGCTATAATCTCAGGTTATGGGATGGCTATTAAAAATAAATAAAATTAGGCTTATGAAAAACACACTATATTAACTTTGTACTTCTCTCTTCAGCTCTAACAACCTAATACCAGCATTTGGGGACATCTGGTCTACACCAGCAGGCTGCACTATCCATTCCTTATTCTACTAGTATTTGCAGCCCATTAGAGCTTGGCTTGTGCCCTCTCCACTCCACTGAAGTAGCCCTTTTGAAGCCCATGGAGGAATCTTATGTAGCCAAATGCAATCACTTTTCCTCATTTCGCAAACTTTACACCTTTGCAGTCTTTCATAGAGTGAGCTAGTCCTGCCTTCTTCAAATAGTCTTCCTCCCGGCCTGGCAAACAATTCACTATTCCCCTAAGTTCTGGCTTCTAGTTTTGCTCCTGTTGCTCTCCTTTCTCAGAACTCCCTCCTGCTTCTTCATAGACCCACGCCTACATCTACTTCAAGGACAAAGTCAAATGCTACCTGCTCATACACCCATCTGTGTTCCATGCATGGCCCACAGGGAACCCAGCAGAATTTAAAATGCAATATTAATTTCAAGGGGTGAGACGAGGTCATAAACTGAAAAGCCAACTTCAACGTCAAAAGCCATAAAGACTGAAAACCTTGGAAAGCAGAGCTCGAGATGCACTGAGGCAGGTGTTTCAGAATCAAGATGGTTAACAGTGTCCATTACAGGAAGAGACCTGCAACCAGAACTAATCCAGGTACTGCCTCTAACTCGCTGGTGATCATC
>NW_005318899.1:0-1117 GCF_000412655.1 Myotis brandtii
GGAGCTGGGGATGGTTTTCCTCTTTTTGTGCCTTTCATGGAGGAGGGGAGGACCTATTGTTCCTCTGCTCTGTTATCCTTCGTGATGAAGTAAAACAACAATTTGACCTTATGGTATGGTCACAGGTCAAGTAATGGCCAAGGTGAAGGTGTAGGAGCTACTACTGGGAAACAGGGGTATTTTTCTGAGCCAAGACATTCATTTGAATAACAATAGAGCAGTTCAGGTTACATAAGCCTGTTGGTCCTAGGAGAACCCACACAAGAAACCAGTCCTGTTTGCCACCCTGCTTCACATCAATTAAGTCTCCTTGCATTGAAATATCTCAAAATTCCACATCAGAGGCAACCACTGAGAAGCTCTGGAGTCTGCTGACTTTCCTCAGTCCCATTTTAAGCTTCTCTTTTATTAGCATCAGACACAGTGGCCTGTGGTGGTTGCTCACACTGACACCCCCAGGGGAGCTCAGGAAGTTTGTCCTTAATATTGCCCAATAATTCTCACTGTAGTGCTTACTGCGGCTTTCTTCTTCAATTAGCAATGTAAATGTGATTGCCTGGGCTTGATCATGACCTTTTCATGGTCACATGGGGAGGCCACCAGCCTACTGGGGGCAAAGCTGTCTGTCTGCTGGAGACCATAATGTCACCATGTCACGGAGTGATTGATAGGAACTTCCAAAGAGGACTGTCATCCAAAGCCTATTATTAAAAGGGTGAAGTATCGCACCAGTGTTCTGTGTCTGTGAGTTCTATTTACACCCCTCCCCCCCCTCCAAGAAGAGCTTAACACAGCACTGAATTGGAAATTGTCTTTGCCTTCATTTCCCCAACCTTCCTTCTGGAGTCAGAATGGCAAGGAAAGGCTTCATTCTCTAACCTTGAAGAAGGAACTACTTGGATGTACATTAAGTTCTAAGTTCATGATTTAAGAAACACATCAGCCTACACCTTTTAGAGAAAATGTTGCAAATGATAGAGGTGAAGCAGAAGCAGGGTTGTTTATTATTCTTTTGTTTGCTTGCTTGTTTTCTGTTGATTTGGCTTGATTCTGTGTAATTAAGGACACTACATCAACCTCCCTTTGTATATTAGTGCTATGTTATGCTATGCTGGTA
>NW_005318900.1:0-1117 GCF_000412655.1 Myotis brandtii
AAGGAATCGGCATTCCCGGCTGCTCTGGCTTCTCCAGACGGGTCCCTGTGTTGCCGGGAGAGCAGTGCATTGTGAGAACGAAGTAGCTACTCACAAGGAATCTGTATAATTTATGGCTATTATTGTAATCTACTTTCACAGCAACCTATAAAGACGTTTTTTATTTTATTCACATTTGAAGCCTGAGGAGACTGGGTCACAGGAAATTTAAATAATAATTTTGATGGCATGGAATTAATGAGGATAGTAACAGAGGAAGACCTTGTGAGAGAGCTACGTGGCATAATGGAATAAAGCTGGTAAGTTTCTGTGAATGGATCTCTAAATCTACCTCAAGAATCCATGTCAAGGCCGTGGAATGATGGAGTCATATCTCCTTATGTTAATATCCTTTCTCAAAATGGCATGCTCTTCTACTTCAAGTCCTATGTCAGTATCTTTTCTCTATGATTCTATTCACTGACATGTAGAAATTATGCAGTTCTCTTTACAAATGTATGTATATATTTTATAAACAATATTCATTGGAGAGCAATTTAAAAAGTGCATATAACAAAAAAGAAAAAAAGGCGTAACGTCAGTACTCTAAAATAAGCATGGGAGTATATCTGTCCTAATATTTTTACATAAACATATACTAATTTTTGTTGTTGTTTGTTTTTCTTAAGTGGGATTATATAATTGATACCCATTTGTAGCATTTTTCCCTTCAGCAATGTATTGTGAACTTGGTTTAGATAGCTAGGTGGATATATTTACATGATTATTTAGATGCTGTTTGACGCCCTCACATAAATTCTGACAAGATGTTAATATTGATTTGAGTTGAGTGCTTTTGCTAGTCACTTTATGCAAAGGTATGTTATTTTACCACATAAGTTTCAGAAACATGCCGAGCAAGGGAGGCCTAGATCACTCCCTTTTGGAACAGCAGTGCCATCAAGAAGGACCTTGCCACGCCCAACTCAAAACCCAATACAACAACTGTCAATCATGTTCAATAGGCCAATACTTCTACGAAGTAAAAATTTCCATTCAGATTTTACTAATTGGGGACGATTTGTTTCCCTCTTTCTAATGAGCTCATATGCATTCTTTAAGACCAATTTCTTTTTTT
>NW_005318901.1:0-1117 GCF_000412655.1 Myotis brandtii
ATATATAGTCTTTGTCCCTGGTTCCTAACACAGACACAGAGTTCCTAAAATCCTTGGAATTTCCTGAATGATAGGAGTATCATTTACTTTTCATAACAAGATCCTTCTGTTCATATCTGAGTATATGCTATTGAGGTGACTCTTGGTACACCTTGCATAGCTTCAGATGGGTAATACAGAGGAACCCATCACATGATCAGAGGGTTAGAACTATCAGCTTTACTCCTACTCTCCCAACCTCTGGGGAGGGGATAGGGGCTGGAGATGAAATCCAGACACCAAAGGCCAACAATTTAATCAATTACACCTATGTAATATAAAACTTTGATAAAAACTCTGAAACAGTGAGGTTTGAGGGAGCTTCCAGGTTGAAGAACATTTGGGGGTGCTGGGTGAGTGATGTGCTCAGAGAAGGCATGGAAGGTCTGTGTACAATTACCCATAGTTCCTCCCTCCCTCCATCCTTGTCCCATGCATCACTTCCATTTAGCTGTTTTGTATCCTTTATAATAAAATTGTACTGGAAAGCATAGCATTTTCCTGAGTTCTGAGAGTCACTCTAGCAAATAATCCATCCCCTAAGTTTGTAGTCAGCCAGGCAGAATGTAGGTTGCCTAGGGACCCCATTTGCTGCTGACATCTGAAACACAGGGCAGTCCCCTTAACCTGTGGGATCTGCACTAACTCCAAGGAGTTACTGTTGATTTTTTTAAAAAATTGAATTGTAGGACACCCAGTTGGTGTTGGGAAATGGGGAATCGGTTGGTGTTGGAATGATATATTTGAATTGTTTGGGGTGGAGTGGGAGGGACAGACAGTAGTACTAGGAGTTTAATTTAGTTTTACCAAAAGGCCATGACCGGGCTTACATTCTGATTTTGTCAGATAGAATTTGTGTGGCCTTGCACAAATTACTTAATTTCTTGAAGTTTCTATTTCCTCATTTATAAAACTGAAACATTCATAACAGGATTGTTAAAAAGATTGTTAGTTGCTGTAAATATTGGCTTTTTCTCAATAGCTGACATCTAGTAACTGTTTAGTCATTTTCATTTCACCTTCACCTCTTTCATGTTCTCTCAACTTAAGTTCTAGAACAGATTACTTAGAAATAGTT
>NW_005318902.1:0-1117 GCF_000412655.1 Myotis brandtii
GATGCTCTATCCACTGAGCAAAACCGGTTAGGGCTTAACCATTTTTAAGTGTACATTTCAGTGCCATTAAGTGCATTCACATTGTTGTTCAGCCATCACCATCCATCTCCAGAACTTTTTTTTCTTCCCAAACGAAAACTCTATACCCATTAAACATTATTTCCCATTTCCCTTTCTCCCTAATCCCAATCACCATTCTTTCTGGCTCTATGAAATTGACTCCTCTAGAAGCTCGTGTAAATGTGGACTCATGCAGTACTTGCTCTTTATTCATGTGTCAGAATGGCCTTCCTTCTGAAGGCTGAGGATCTCCATTGTGTGTGTCCTGACGGCACAGGTGCATTCTGTACCCATTTATCCACCAGTGGCCATTCGGTACATTAAGATTCTCCAGAGAAACAGAACCAGTAGAGTGTAAATAGATAGACAGATTGATTGACGGATGAAAGATGTTTATTATAAGGAATTGGCTCACGTGATTACAGAGCCCGACAAGTCCCAACACCCACAGTTGGCAGGTCGGGCCCCAGGAGAGCTGCGGGTATTGTTTTAGCCTGGAGGCCGGAGGCTCAAGGCCCAGAGGAGTGGATGTTTCAGTCCACGTCTGAAGAGAGGAGAAACGCTGTCCCAGCTGAGAGGCAGGCAGAGGAAGTTCCCTTTTACTCGCTGGAGGATCCGCCGTTTAGTTCTGTTCAGGCCTCAGACCCACCCCGCTTAGGGAAGGCAATCTCCTTTACTCACTTTACCGAC
Source organism: Myotis brandtii (assembly GCF_000412655.1). NCBI lineage: Eukaryota > Metazoa > Chordata > Mammalia > Chiroptera > Vespertilionidae > Myotis > Myotis brandtii. The sequence continues at coordinate 751 of NW_005318902.1, forward strand.
TCAAATGTCAGTTCATCCATAAGCTCCTCACAGACACACTCAGAATAACCTCTGATCGAATGTGTGGGCACCTGGTGGCCCGGTCAGGTTGACACGTGGTATTAACCATCACACTTGGGCTGCTTCATTGTGACTAATGCTGCTGTGAACATGAGTTTAATAGACTTCTTTTGCTGGGAAGCTTTTCCTTGATCACTCCCTGCTATGTTTGTGCCTTTATTCTGATGCTCAGTTGGTTCAGTCTTTCTCCTCCCTTTTCTGCTTTTCTCCTTACTCTGCTTCTAAGAATTTTTAAAGGCAGTTTACAGAATTTGTTTGTTTTCACTTACATGTTGCTTGATGAATGTTCTCAAGTGGATGGGAGGGG
>NW_005318903.1:0-1117 GCF_000412655.1 Myotis brandtii
AATGGGTAGAAATGAGGCGGGCACAACTGAAGGAGAATTTCTAAGAGAGGAAAAGCAAGAGGAGATATGAGGTGTGCTAACAGAGCCTCAGAATGATGCTGGAGAGGAAGGTCAGGGCTCGGAGAGGGAGAGTAGAGAGGAGGCTGGGAACTCTGGCTGGGGACAGACTGGGGACACCATGACCTCTTTGTCACCTTGCTAAATTCCAACCCTCCTTCAGGACTTGCTGTGATCTGTCGTTCTCCCCTCAGAGCTCCCGCTGAGCCCCAGGCTGGGTTTGGTGCCCCTCACACCCTTAGCTTCCTCCTTTCCTGCACCATCCCATGGCCCTGCCATGGTTTATCCACAGGCTCTTCCTACTCCCGTGAGACTGCACCTCTGTGGGAGGTTCTGATATATTACTCATCTTCAAAGTCTCGGCACCAACAAATGCCTGTTCAGTGAACTAATGAAAACCAGCGACGGGGTTCCAGTGAAACTTTTAAAAGAAAAAGAGTGTGATTGGAACTGTGCTCCCAGAAGTTTTACTGAGAGCAGGAGGCAGGTTGTCTGGTACCCTCGAGGAGAGCCTTGAATGTTTGTGGAATCACTCATAGCAGGAACTAGGGTTGAGGTGAGTGTGGAGGGGCGGGGATGGTGCAGAGAGCATGGGGATGGTGGGGATGGTGCAGAGGTCATGGGCTAGCCGCTAGACAGAACAGAGGAATGAACAGAACTCAGTGACTGAGAGCAAAGAAGAAAGGCCAGTGTAGGAGGCCCAGGCAGACAGCCCGATTGCAGCAGGAGGGAGAGGGAAAAGCAAAAATAAGTTCAGAGGAGGCTGAGTATTTAGGCAGAAGAAGCTAGGAGGAGGAGAAGGCTCAAAGGCTGGAGAGAGCAAGAGGGATTTGAACGGAGCCTGGTGCAATGCACCGCATAGCAGCAGATGCATAGGGAGGGACGGGCATTCCTGGTGCAGGGACAGGGACAGGGGCTACATGTCCTGGAGGTCCTGCAGCCGGAGCCTCCAGCATGCTCCAGCCCTGCCTAGGGAAGCAGCCCAAGTGTCCCCCACTTCAGACTTCTACTCACTCGGAAAGGATGGCTGCCTTCCCAGTGCATGGAGAATGGACGGTTT
>NW_005318904.1:0-1117 GCF_000412655.1 Myotis brandtii
ATCCACCTCAAGGGTTGTCTTGAAAATTAAATGAGGTATGACTTGGCAAGTGTTTAGGAAAGTACATAGCATTCGGTAAATGTAAGTTGTAATGATTAAATTCTCATAAATGATTGGGAGGCAGCTATTATTACCCGTAAAAGAAGACTCTGGAAGGTTGGGCAAGTTTTCCAAGGTCACTCAAGTAGTTAAATTGCAGTGTCAGGATTCCAGCAGCTTTGCAATTGGAGGCTGAGGTCCCAGGTTGGGATCCTCCATTTATACCAGGCTACCCTGCTGCAACCAGGACGTGGGGTTCTAATTCTGAAGTCCTGATGCTCTCTCACTATATAAACTTGGGCAGAGCACTAGTAAATATTTTAGATTTTTCATTCTCAGATTATCAGTCCTGAATACATCAATCCAAGACAATGTCCAAAATAAACTTGAAGCCCCAATTCACACGTAACAACCAGGGTCTTTACCAAGCAGAAAGGATATTAGTGATATAGGTGGAACGTGATCTCTCATCTGGTCAATTGGGAGGATTCCGTTGCAAGTCATCTCAGCCTTGGTAGAGACAAAGGATGGCATCACCAGGCCTGGGCAGTCACATAAGCAGAGGCCAGGTTCCACGAAGAGAGTCTGAAAGACAAGTAAGAGGATTTGATGCTGGGCAAACAGAGGAGGAAGGGAAGGAAGAGCAGCACACGAGTGACACAGAACTTCAGAAAATACCCAGATGGAGGAATTGGCTGAGTAGGAAATACAGAGGCCAATGCTGTAGCAATAAATACCTGAAAATGCTTGGTGTGACCAGGTGTGGCAGACACAGATACTTTCTTGTTGCCCATGATAGTGTTGATTGTTGAACTCTTACCAACATTTGGGTAGCCCACCTAGAAGAGACTCAGAAGTTACTGAATAGTCAAACAGCACACCTATCAAAGATCCAAAGATATGATAGAAGTAGTGGTAACACTAGCATGAGTCTGGTTGCTTCCGAAGGTTATTTGAAATATACGTTGTTTGTTGTCAGACATTTTCCCACCTGTGGTATGGGTATTTGTTCACATTCATCTCCAGTGATGAATAGTACATTTTATTTATTTTTAAAATATACTTTTATTGATTTCAG
>NW_005318905.1:0-1117 GCF_000412655.1 Myotis brandtii
TTATCTCCCTCTGTTAATACCCTTTCTTTGATTCATTTAATAATTGATGGGGTAAAAGACTTTGGTTGATAATTCACTTTGGAAAACCACATGGCCTATGAAGGGTGGTGACTGACCTATTGAAAGAGTTGTTTTCCTTTTGTGCTTAGCCTCAATATTTCTTTTATTTAATGTCAATGTTCAAACACTGCTGATATTGTTTATAGGATGGATGATAACCTTGCAAACTAGGGATCACACAACATGGTAAGAAAGTATCTATGAGGTTTGTTTAGCTGAGGCAGGCAGGGTGGGTGGCAGGGCTTCCTGGTCTATATCCAGGGATGGGTGGGATGCCAAGGCCAATCCTGGGCCATCCCTCCCAACGTCAAAATCTCTATACAAGTGGCACCAGCTGAACATGAGCAACCAAAGTGGTCTTGAAAGAGAAAGAAGGGGGGAAAGTCATCACAAAGAAACAAGAAAAGCTGTTTTAAGTCTGTAACAGATGTGTGGGGCAAGTTTTGTCCTCTCCTCTTTGTTGACATGTGGGACACTACAGTGCTCCCACCTTCGTCTATGCCTTTCTTCTCGTATCTCCTTCCTGACAATCAAAGAGTAGGGAGCCTTGAAAATTAAATTTAAGTTGCTTCTACAGATTAATTATGTAAATGCTGGGTTCAATTTCAGTATTTTTCTTTAATTTCCTAAATCTGAAGTCATAGTACTGATGACTGCTAAGTATGAGTCAAGAATAATGATAATATTTAAGAAAGTTAAGAATACAGCCAAGTATAGAATAAGGAATGTCAGCATTTTCTTATATTTGCTTTTCTTTATTATCAAAGGAATAAAACATAACAATATAGTTGAAAGCTCCTGGACCCCCATTCTAGCCCCAGTCTCATTTCCCTCCTTCTCCCCAGAGGCAACCATTACTGTTATTGCTTCATTTGCATGTATATTAACAGTCTATTTTAGATATACATATACAGTACATATATATGTACATTTATATATATATAAATATAATGATTGATGCTTATAATTGGACAATAACAGGCTTTAAAAATGTATCCATATCAAAATGCATTATTTTATAGATATAATCTACACTAATAAAAGAGAAACATGGTAA
>NW_005318906.1:0-1117 GCF_000412655.1 Myotis brandtii
AGCCTCTCCCGCCTCTATGGCAGCACTAAGGATGTCCCGGGGAAGTGGGCCTAAGCAGTCAGTCAGACATCCCCCGAGGGTTCCCAGACTATGAGAGGGTGCAGACTGGGCTGACACCCTCCCCCCCAACTGCACAAATTTTGTGCAACGGGCCACTAATCCTTTTATAAATAAGCAAAGCCATAGGAAATGGGAAAGGAGAAAGGAAAGGTAGGGGAGACAGAAAATTAAATGGAAGTATATTGTAAAATATAATAAGACATATACATCTTAAGAATCATGAGAGAAAAATAAATACATGGTTGGATAGTTATATGTGTGCTGAATGAACAGAATAGACAATTAAGCCAATAAAGTTTGGTTTTAGTGTTGTAATATTTCATAGAGAAACTGAAATTAGACTTGCCTAGAAGAAAAATAAGATTTAAATGGGTGAAAAGGAGACAGAAGGTCATTCCAGAATAGGAATAAAGTAAGGAGATAAGCATTTCAAAGCTACTTGTAATGTGTGTTTTTTTATTAATTTCATGCATTTTCTTTAATATGAAACGATTCTCTAAACTAATGTAATATGTCAAGTGAGCTGTGTCCTTAATGGATCAACACCAATGTCAGCTGAATTCCCTGAAGATGGATAAAGTAGAAAATACTCAAGCAATATGATTTGCACAAAGTGTCCTCTTGATTTTGTCTTTTAAAAAGACATTTAAAAGTTATTGTAACTAGTAAAAGAAATAGTTTATCTTTGGAAAATATACAAATTCCACCAACATTACATTATCATTTTACTATTAACCAGAGCAAAATATGTGGAACTTGCTTCTGCTGGTAAATTCTAAAGATAAGTTTCCTTATCTTTCTATTCAAAGGTGCTGTTTTTCAGAAATGGCTCTTGACCTGCAACTTTGCTATGCTAGTTCACATAAACTGGTCACTTTCTGGTGTCTGTTTTGGTACTCTAATTTTAGGAAAATTTCTATAGTTTTTCAGATGCCAGTCCTTAACTTTAGATCATTTCAACACAGTTCTTTGTACAATGTCTGAGTTCATCTAACACATTTAAAAAATCGTTTTTGTTATGTCCTATTTTGACCCCATCGGTGTAGTGCAGATTTAT
>NW_005318907.1:0-1117 GCF_000412655.1 Myotis brandtii
ACACTCAGCCCCTGTATTTTCAATATAATGCTGCTCCAACAACAATGTCCGGTGCCTTCTTACCAGAAACTCCCTATTTCACCCTTTTTATACTTCTAATAGCTGGAGGACATGGTAGGGGAGATTATGTGGAGTAACACTGTTTTTTCATAGACACTCAGCAGTCCTCATTTTTTTCACCTTTATCCCCATTCCCAGAGATACCTGAAACTCACATCCTGCCCCCCTCTTTTTGAGAAAGTTTAATATGCATTAAATACCCAATGGCTTTTTAGTTTTTCTGACTACTAGTTTAGGATCAGCTTCCTTGCATGTGCTCAATTACCAGCTGTCTGTCAACTTCACAGGTCCCGATATTGCTTTTATCCCCACTCCTTGCTGTTTTCCTCTGTGGGTTTGTGCAAGTTAAACCCTCCTTTATTCTCATTTAGGGAATAAAGGTGAATATGTTGTCACTCCATTATCTCTATCCAGAGTTCATTATTATGAATTATCATAACAACATCTAAAAGTGGAATACTCCCTATTTTACAGATTTAAAAATTAAACTCACAGAATGTAGGTAATTGTTCTCTATTATCAAAGTTAATAATTGATGAAGTTGGGATTTTTATCCATTTCAGGGTGATTCCAAATCTGTGTCTCTTCTTGCTAGATGCTGCAGCTTCAGTTATCACCCTTGTTTACAACAGGCCACATGCAAACACATTGTCCATCTGCCAGGAGTGGTTAGTGGCTTATCACAGCCCTGTTTCCTGCACAGACATCCTATTGACTTTGTCTTCTCACCCCTACAAGCAGACAAGTCTGCAAATCTCCACTTTCCAATTAGTCAAGTTAATGAAGCTCTTTAAGGAAATCCATAAAGCCTGTCTCCATGGTCCTGACATTTAGCAACTTCTGGAGAATGGTCTCTGGGCCCCTCTCTATTAAAATACTGTACTGCGTGTCCTAAAGTGCTGACTCGGAGACTTCCTTAGAATGAACTGAGGAGGAGTTTCCCTTCGAGCCTTCCTAAAACCCAGGATAAATACAGAAATGGCACTTTTAATAGCCCAGCCCACCGAGAGGCCACACTTAATGTACTGCCTCCTGTCCGGAAAACCTATAGCTTTCT
>NW_005318908.1:0-1117 GCF_000412655.1 Myotis brandtii
GGGGTTTAATTCGGTGCCTGACATTTCTTCGTTGATATTAATATAGGTCTCTCGGCTGCTGGGGGCATTCCACAACCCAAAACAGGTGACCAGAGGTTTTGCTGGTGGTGTGAGTATAATTATGTCTTTTCTTTTTTTCCTTTTCGAAGTTTCTCAAGAAAGATGCTCTAACACATCATATAGCCCTTTACCTCCATTTACTTAAAATTAGGGTAAATTGGGCCATTCTTCTACTGTATCTTAAAATTATGGGCTAACATGCAGAAATCTGTTAGGTCACATTTGAAAGAATTATGTTACAGCCGGCCATGTCAGCCTGTTACACTGATATCTGGAGGGAGCCTTGTTAAAAATAGATGGATTTTTCCCTTGAGCCTGTTACTTTATTTCACAACCCCATTGGGTAAGACAGGTTTTTTTCCAAACCTCGTCCACGTCGAGAACATATTGTTGAGAAGCTTCAAAACCTGCTTCGCATTTTTATGTTGTGAGCTTCCCCAAAAGCCGTAGGCGGGTCGCCAGGTGGGAGTGAACGCCTCGACGTCTGTCAAGTCCTGAGGCGTCTGCTGTCCTTACGCAGCCTGGATAGAGGATCACGCTGGTGGATCCTCTATTTCTCCTGAAATCCGCTGCTTTTCCTGTCCCCGGCGTCGGAGTCCTGTGCTTTTAAAAGCTGACACCACATTTTTGGAGCTCGCTAAGGCTGTGGGTCAGTGGCCCCCTGTATGCTGTTGCTTTAACCAGATTCGTGCAGAATCCGGTAGCGTTTCCTGATTCCTCTGCTCCCAGATCACACCCTGGTCCGTGAGGCATCTGTAAGACCACAGTACGTTTTCCCTGCCTTTACTTTCTGAGCTGCGGCCTCCAGCAGGCTTTAGTTTCGGTGGCCTGATGACGCTGATCCGACGTGTTGGGAGAACGGGAAGCAGCAGCCAGCGGTTCCGGGCTCTGCTCGCACGAAGATGCAGGCCGTGGCTGCACCTCAAGGCCACGGCAGCGAAGCGAGCATTTCAGACGCGTTTCTGGGAGCTCACGAGATGGTCGCTGCGCTCTGCTGTTACTTAATTTCCAGGCTCCCCATTAAAAAAAAAAATTAGCCTGGTGGGGAGGGGGCTGT
>NW_005318909.1:0-1118 GCF_000412655.1 Myotis brandtii
GATTGGCTGAGTTGCCTACAGAGGCAGTTTGAGGACTGGGTATCTATGTGGAACTCTGAGTCACCAAAGGGAACATGGGGATAGCTCTGGGATTGTGCTGGAGGAATTCATGTCCAAATGGGCCAAAAAAGGAAATGAGAATGTATCGAGGTACATTTCTCCCATGACTTGAAGTCAGCCATGTGCCACAATTAACTTCTGCCCTCTTCCAGCGTCTTCTCATTCTACTGTCATGCTTCTTTCTACAAGGGCTGGTGTGTATGTGTATGTAGGGGGAGAAGGGGGGAATAGACATTTTCAGTGAGAGAATAATCAAGTATTATTATTAACAATTCAATTCACTTTAACAGTAAAGAATTGTCAAGTATCTTAGACAATTATCAATAAACTCCAATTTATTTAAGTCCAAAACAAAAACAGCTGAAAATTGCATTGAAGATTACTTATGATTTGGAAAACGCTTTTTCTAAATAAAAATGTAATTGTCCTTTACTCATATATATACATTTTTAAATTTGGACAGAAATCTTCATCCAGAAACGACGAAGGTTTACTGAAGCAGAAAACCCTGGCGAGTTTCAGTACATAAGGACTGATTTTAGGCAAATAATTCCATGTGTCTCCATGATGGCTTTATTTACCAGCCATGAGCCAAGGATACTGAAGAGCAGTCCATGTTTTTCCTCTCCATGTTTTGTTCATCTCTCCGGTGAAAGGATTTTGAACTACTATTTAGCACTGGGCAGGATGCCAGAGTTCAGGGGTTGGCCAGGAAGGATGGGAACCCTCCTTAGTCCAGGGGCTCCCAGTAACCAGCAAATGCAAACAAAGGAGGATGAGAAAAGGGTGGAGGTTGGCTGTGGGCTGCTGGCTTTCTGCGTTGCTATTTTAGATCCCTCGCACGGAATCATTAGGGCGGATGCCATTTCTACACGATTATGAAGTTCATCAGAAATGGGAGTTGCATTTGGTTCTCTTTCCACCTCAGCAAGCCCTACACTGAAGCTTAATGGGGGAAAAAAAGATGCCTTAGCCCTTATTGTGAAAACATTATCTAAAGGTGTAGCCTCACACTGCACTTTGCCAGCAAACACAGAGAAACGAGCATGAAAAAAAAA
>NW_005318910.1:0-1118 GCF_000412655.1 Myotis brandtii
AAAAAACCATGAACAGGAAGACAATCAGCCAAATCCGAGGCTCTTGGTTGCCTAAGGCATGGAGGGAGGAAAATGAGAGGGAACAAGAAGAATTTTAACCGTGCCTGTACTATCCTGCTTGTTTTATACATATGCTGTTGAAAATTAAAAAAGAAAACCACCAAAAGTTGATTCACTGGCATTCATTATGTTATGATTGCTTTTCTGAGTGTTTATATTTTAAAGAAGAGATAAGAATGAAGATAAGGCCCTGATTTGCAAGGACTAAATTCCCATGAGAATGCGGTCCCTGGAGTTGTGCAGGGCACAGCCTGCAATGCCGGGGGTGGGAATTGGTCTCCTTGTTATTGAGATAAGCGCAAGGAGCTGGGGGAGCAACTCCGGGTCTTGGGTTACAACCAAGCTCTGGGACCACCCAGATGCTCACGGTTAGCCTCTCACCATTTCTGTTGGGGTATCGCAACTGCAGAAAATTCTCAGACCTGGAGCAAGAGGGGAAGAGTGGTCCTGACCTGGTATCGTTCTCATTCTGGTTTCCAGGAAGCCTGTCCAAATCTGAGCTAGTTCCTAGATTTCTGTGGGATGTCGCTGTATCTTTTCAAGGACATCTCCTCCATCCCTTTCAGGAACTAGCTCCAGTGGATGTCACTGCCTTGCCATCCAAACAGCCATATCCGACACAAGATCGTGTTCCCCCCGGTCGGGGCCACAAGAAGAACCCAACCAGCTTCTTAAAATGACAGAGATATCATCCAGGTTAGATCTCAACATTCCCTGAGAGAACGCGTCAGCTTCTCCCCAGCCTTGGCCCTCTATCCTATGTCTCCACATCCTTTTATAGCATCTGCTCCATTGTTCAAGCTGGAAACCCAAGAATCATGACTAGCACCTCTTCCTCCTTTACCACATACAAGTAATCAATCGATCACGAAGTGTGGCCCAATCTTCCTTCCAAACACCCGTCAAAGCCATGCTTGTCTCCATCCCTTCTCCACCATCTCAGTCCAGGCTTAATGTTAACTGCCATGCACCCAAAATGGAAACCATCCCCGTGTCTATATACGTTTATGGCGTACAAAGGGTTAAATCACATACTTAGACTGTAGTAACAGCCTTCT
>NW_005318911.1:0-1118 GCF_000412655.1 Myotis brandtii
CTGACTCAGCACAGACTGATAGACTGACAGAGACCCCATACATCCTTTTGCCGGACCCTCTGGGCACGGGGGAGCAAACTCCATGTTGGCTTTTGTGAACAATTTAGGAGAATTTGCTAAAATTTAAAAACTCACAGACCCCCCTCCCCCCACCACCCCACCCACTGCTCATCAGTAATTCCCTACCAAATTTCACAATTAAAAATTAAAACTTGCCACTCTCGTCTCTTCTTACCAGCTTGATTCTATCTTCACAACGCAGAAGGTTGATCATCACTTGCAGATGTTGGGGCAAGTCACCTATCGGACCAACAAATCAAGTTCACACAGTAGGAAAATGCCGTCTGATTTAGAGAAAGGACACGTTTTATACAGAGTGAGCAAAGCTTGAGCATTTGCTTGGCTATACGTATTACTGTTAAGACATTAACAATGGTTCAGTTCCTATCAGAGCAAAACTGATAGCAAATTCAAAAATAAAGGTTCTGTTTATAGCTTTATTGTACTAGAAGTCACCGCAAGTAATCATTATAGCGACCATACACTGAGCACCTACGAGGAGGTAAACATGTTACCTGCGTAAATTTTAAATTCCATAACCTCCAAGGTACTGGTATGTGATGCCCATTTTAAAGATCAGGAAACTGAGGCTCAGAGGTTGACCATGACAACACAGTCAGTTCCAGAACTGGGATCAGAAGCCAGGTCCTTTCCCCACACCATACTGCCTCCTTGTGTAGAACAATTGTTGTCCTGTCTTAAGATAGACTTAAATCTTGATGACAAATATCATTATGTGAAAATATTGATTGAGCCTTGGTGTTTGCTTTCAATTGTAAGATACAAAATTCTAACCCCAGCACTCAGATCCAAAATGAAGCTGGGGGACTTGAGGTTAGACAAACAAAATGATCACAGCGACGGGAACGCTGGCCCCAATGGCTAGCTGCTTTCACCTGCTGTTCAGGGTCAGCGTCTTTCCAGCTGACATTCAACGTGTGCTGCCCGTCCCAGAAGGCCCGGGAGCGCTACCCACAAGTACGTTTTCGTGAGTCTTCTTTTCAAACTGCCTTTGGTTTCAGAGTTAATCACCAGAGAATACCAGTGTATTTACTTTA
>NW_005318912.1:0-1118 GCF_000412655.1 Myotis brandtii
AAAAATTATTCAAAGAAATAACAACCAAAAATTTTTCAAATTTAATACTCATTGATTCACAGATTCAATACTCTTAGCAAACTCCAAGTAGGAGAAATATAAAGAAAAACATGCTTAGGCACATCATCGTCAAACTGCTGAAAACCAAGAATGAAATGAAAATCCTAAAAGCATCCAGAGAAGACACATTACATAATAACAAATCAATTACATAAATGCCGTGTGACTTTTCATCAGAAAAAAACAGCTGATGCAAACAGGAAACAGAATGAAACTATTAAGGTGTTGAAAGAGAAAAGATAAAATGTCAATCAAAATTTCTATATCCACCAAAAATATCCTTCAAGTTGACTACAAACTAAAGACCTTATCAGAGCAATAAAATTTGAGATGATAATAGTAGGCCTGAGCTATAAGAAATGCTAAAGGAGGTTCTTCAAGCTGAAGGAAAATGATACCTATTGGTAACTCACATCTACGGGGTGAAATAAAGAACACCAAAGGTGGCAAATAAGTAGGTAGACATAAAAAGCTATGCTATTTTGTAATTTTCTCAAAAAAGAATAAAAATAATGATGTCAAGAAAGTGAAAATGATAATAATGTTAGATAGGTTTATAATACTGTGGAAGTAAAATATATCGCAAACATAGAAAAAAAGGATGGAGGGGACAGGTACATAGCACTATGTTGTTGGAAGGAAATAAAAACAATGAAAGGGTATTAAGAAGTTAATAGAGAAAAGGAGATGAAATACTAAAAAACATTTCATTAACCCAAAAAGAGCAATGGAGGAACAAAAAAATGGAAGGAACAATGAAAAACAAGTAGCAAGATGGTAAACCTACATCCAACCACATCAATAATTACATCAGAGGTAAATGTATTACACAGTCCAATTAAAAGACACAGATTGTCAGAAGAGACTGGATTAAAAAACAAAACCCAACTATATGTTGTCTACAGGAGAGATAGTTCAAATACAAAAGCACAAATTGGTGGAAAGTGAATTGATAGAAAAAGATATACAATGCAAACACCAAACACGGGAAACCTGGTGTGATTATATTAATGTCAGATGATGTAGATTTCAAGACAGACCTTATAAGAAGAGATACA
>NW_005318913.1:0-1118 GCF_000412655.1 Myotis brandtii
AAAAAAGTATATTTTTCATCATAAAAACAATAACTGCTTATTAAAATTTAGAAAATAAGAAAAATGAAGATTAAAGCAAAAATAAATCATTTCTGCCCGGAAGCACTGTTAATATTTGTTTGGGTTTTGTTCTCAGCTTTTTAATAACTCTTCTATATATATGGACATATTTTTTTACATTGCTATAATTACATACTATCTTGCTTTTTAACTTTCTATTAAATCATAAGTGTTTTGATGCTATTACATCACTCAATGTGTTACATCAATTTTACATGTTTTCCCAATTTCCATTGAATGATTATACCATGTGCTACATAACTTTTGCATTATAATGGGGCATTCATGGGATCCTGAACTTTTACCATTAAAAATTATACTTAGTCTCTTATTTAGGATTATTCCTTCCATTTAGAATCCCAGAAATGCTATTACTTGGTTAAAGACCATAAATATTTTGAGGTTCTTAAGAAGTATACATTAGCTTTTAACATTCAGATTGCTTCATTCATTCTTATTTTTTGTAAGTATTTATTACATATTCAATATGCTCCAGATACTATGCTGAGAACTGGGTGTTTGGTAAGGGGGAAAAATCACCTCTATGTCTATGAACAGTGTAAAATTAGCAGAGGAAAACTTCAGTTCAATAATCAAACAAATGAATGTACAGTTTAAAATGGTGATAAACACTATGAATAAACATAGAAGATGCTTTGAGAAAGTAAAACAGAGGAGTCTAATTGAGATAGGAAGTAGGTTAGAGAACACTTCTCTAAAGACATCACTTCAGCTAAAATCTAATGGTGCAGTAGAATTAGCCAAACTAAGAGTGGGGCAAAGCATTGTACATGTAGAGGACATAGCACGTGCAAAGGCCCTGAGCACAAATGGGGCTTGGTATGTAGGGAGCTGAAAGGACACCAATGCTTCCAGAAGGCAAAGAGCAAGAGGAGCAAACACAAGATGAGGCTAGACAGGTAAGTTCGGCACAAATAACAAGGATTTGTAGTGTTATCGTAAGTGCAGTGGGGTGATAGGCAGGAAAATAACATATGATATTTGTGTGTTCTAAAAGGGCTGGGGGAGGCAGACGGAGGGAATTGGGGATGATGACT
>NW_005318914.1:0-1118 GCF_000412655.1 Myotis brandtii
GCTGTCCCAGGGCAAAATGTCAGCTTCAGTTTAAAGAGGAAAGAAACATCTCTAAAACTGAGCCCCTTAAATTGTTTATGGAACATGAAAGAGTATAAATGAAAATAAATATAATTAATGGAAAGGAAGAGAGAGAAAGAGAAAACTCCTAAAAGTTGAGAGCCTGGTGGAGTAGGGCTTCCAGAATCAGCCTTGGGGTCCAACCAAGAGCAGCAGCAAAGCAGCTCAGACACCTTGCCCGCCCCACACACCCCGGGGATGAACCCAGGTTTGTGGGGGTGGGTTCCTTTACCCTGCAGTGTTTGGATATGAAGCTTACAATGTTGGGGTGTGACCAGAAGATGGGGAGGTGGAAGAGAGAGACTGAGAGGAATACCTTGGAGATAAGAGCCGACGCTGGAATGACAGGGAAGGAGAAAACCACCTTTTTACAGGGCCCTGGCGGAGGCCAGCATGGTGCAGTCCGGCTCGTCTGTGGGGGACAGAGAAGCACATACAGAAGGAAAGAGGGACTTGTCCCCAAGAGACAGACCCCCATCCCAGGTCTGCTACCCCCTGGATCTGCAGCACTGGATCATTCTGAGCCTCAGTTTCCCTCTCTGTGAAAGGGATTCTAGTAACACCTGTTGTTTTTTTTTCGGGGGGGGGGGGTTGTTGTAACAATCAAATGAAAGGGAAAGGGCTTGCACACTGTGTACACCGGTGTCTTGCCCTTTTTTTAAGGGGACATTTGTGAGACCAATTCTGACTGGGGTGAGGAACACCCAGTCTCCTTAATGCTTCGATTGTGAGAATACTTTTGCCTTTGATCCAACTGCATGTAATTTCAACAATGTTTCCATTCAGTAATTGGTTTCAGAGTGTCTGCCACCCACATGATAATGACAGTGATGTTCATGGTCTTTGACTGTCATTCTTCCGTAAAGTCCAGCAAAATGTGCAGGTTGGTGCTTTTGAAAAACCTTCATTCAGACTTCCCATATAACTGATACTAGTATTAAACCGGAACTGTGACAACCATGAGAAATGGGTAAGCTATCCGTGCAGTTTGGTATGGTTATTGTAGGTGGACTTCACATTGGACTCTGAGTTTCCTGGCAGCCAAGGCAAACAGGTAA
>NW_005318915.1:0-1118 GCF_000412655.1 Myotis brandtii
CTGACTGGGAATCAAACTGTGACCTTTTGGTTCATAGGTGGACACTCAACTACTGAGCCACGCCAGCTGGGTGAGAGTATCTTAACGGGCAGGATCAACTACTCAACCATCTCCCGTACAGAGGGATACTTCCAGGGGAGTCTAGATTCTTCTCTGAGCTGGGTGAGGCTCACCCCCCTGCCAACTTGGAGCAGTGGGAACCCTGGAAGCCCACGGAGCTGTGCAGTGGGGTCAGGGGAGCCAGGCTCCATGAATGTTTGATGGACTCCCCGACTGCAGATATTAGCGTGCCCTTGAAGGTAGATAATTGAAATGCAGATTTGGATATTCTATTACTTTGCAATATTCTTTATGAGGCTGCTTTGCGTTTCCTGTGACTTGGTTGCAGCTTTAGTGACTCAATTATGGAGAAATATATCGATTTGTCGGGGTGGTGTCAGGGGCACTGCTCTGATGAAAATTGATTTATCTCTCTCTGGGCAGCTTGTGTGTTTCATTCGTCTTTGCCTCTAACAAGGCATGGGGTGGGGGTGTGTGTGAAGAGGGCACCTCCCTCATCAGGACTCTGTTCACCACCACACGCCGTAAATAAAGCTTGGGGTGCAGGCCTGGCTCCGGCTTTATGTTCTGTGGGGAGGAGATAAAATAGCTCTTCATTCACCTCTGCTGGTGCTTCTAACATTTGCGCTCTTTCTTCCCCTCCCCTGACATAGGCAGACGTAGCTGGTGTGACGGATGAGGACTATAACGCCTTCAACCATGGGAGAATGGCTCTCTCTCTAGACAAGAAGCAAGTCGATATTGAAGTGGCAAGTGAAACTAGGGAGGTCTCCATTTGCATTCTGATGAACTGCAGGGAATAGCTTTTAATTGAGAGTTCTCCGATGTTCATTGGCTCATCCCTTCATTATTCCGGCAGCGTGGTGGAGTCTGGAGGCCTGGCCTGGCCCCTCTCCTCGGGCGCTTTCTAGTTGTGTGTGCTCGGCAGCTATTCATCTCTCTGAGACTCAGCCTCCTTAGCGATAACAGAAAGATAATGATGCTCAGCGGATAGAGCTGGTGGCAGGAGGGAATGCAAGACCTTAGCCCATTGCCTGGCCCCCAACAATAAATACAGT
>NW_005318916.1:0-1118 GCF_000412655.1 Myotis brandtii
ATCTATTAAGCAGTACCAATTTTTTCAGTCACTAAGTAGCAAGGACCTAAAAAAAACCAGAAAATCAATCCATTTTCAAAAATACTGACTTGTTAATAGGAAATACTTTAAAGTAATACTAAGGTGATATTTGTAATCACAAAACAGAGCACAGTCATTTTAAATGCTTGGGAACTGAGACCCATTCGTAACAGGAATGTGTTTGCAGGACTGTGTGACACATGCATGGATACGAAGTAAAACCACGCCCAATATTATATACCTTTACACAGAACACAATAAACTCCTAACAGATTAAAAACTGCTCATTTTAAGAACCTTCCAGTTTAATGAGGTTACAGAATTTTAAAGTTAGAAGAGATTTTTGAGGAATTCTATAGAAAACTTGGAGAAACCGAGGCTCGCACGGGCACGCCAGGTGCTCAAGTGCAGTGGCTGAGCCAGGCCCCGCTCAGGCCTCCTGGGTCTCAGTGATGTAGGAAGCTGCATGATAGCGAGGCATCAATTCTATATTTAAAGTTAAACTTTTTAAAACGTTTATACCTTTTGTTTGTGAGTTTTGTGCCTTAACTATTCTTCAGGGGGAAAATCTTGATAATCTTGATTTCACTATAGTTTTTGAAAGGGACAACTGCTGTGACCATTTATATAGCTAATAAGAACTCCACATGAGATCACAATAGGAAAGTCTATTTTTATTTTTATCTGGAGAAGTGATCTAATTGATCTGACTTACAATGGCCCTTGTATTGCTGGTGGAGCCTCATGGAAAATATCTTGGAGGGAATCGCCCGGTGCTTCTGGGTTACTACTTAAGTCACAATGGTGACCAGAGCCCTTCTGGGTACATTGAACCATCATTTCTCTATCTCCCTCAGCTTACTTACTTCTCTTTGCCAATAAATATGAAGTGTTTCCCAGACTAAAAATCGCATCTGGCTCTGGCCGGTGTGGCTCAGTTGGTTGGGAGTCGTCCTGGGCACCAAAAGGTTGCCGTTAGATTCCCGTTCAGGGCACATGCCCAGGTTTTGGGCTAGATCCTCGGTGGCGGAGTGCAGAAGGCAGCCAATTAATATTCTTGTTCTCATATCGATGTTTCTCTCTCTCCCTTTCTCTCT
>NW_005318917.1:0-1118 GCF_000412655.1 Myotis brandtii
TGTCCATTGCTGTTGTTTGGTGAGATGTGCTGACTCAGTGGGAGGTAAGCTGTGTGGGCTGACAGGTGAGGAAGCACTGCCACTTGGGGAGTACAGTCCTGTGCACAAAGACACTGCCATCTGGGAAAAGATTGGCAAAAGCTATTTTCAAGTGGCCAGCAGTGGCAACAGAGGCAAGACCTGATTGGTCAATGTAGAGCAAGTGACTGCCCAGGGGAAATGGCATGAGGTATGTCTGTGATCCACGCCTTACCCAGCACACAGTAGGTATTCAACAAGTAGGTATTGGCGACTATTTCCTTTAAGTAGACTGAGCTATGTATGTGCATCTTCAAGGTCTCATTCAACTCTCTCACCACTATACATGGCCACTCGGTAAGCGTGCCCTCCGAGGGGTGATGATTTGAGTCTGTCTGCCTGTATTTGTTTATTAGCCTATAATTATTTCTGGCTTTTCCTGAAACAACAGCACAAGATCTGTTAGCATCAGCAGCCACAGCCATGGCAACGGCACCCACCTGAGTCTGTGGGCAGGTAGAACACCAGGCCGGTCAGGAAGGAGAAGAGCAGGCAAGGAATGATGACGTTGACGATGAAGTAGAGGGGCAGGCGCTGCATGACGAAGTGGTAGGTGATGTCCAGGTAGGGGGTGGAGGGGCAGCAGGCGTAGAACACCCAGTGCTTCCAGCCCCGGGACTCCTTGATCACCCACTCCCCGCTCTCCATGAAGTTGCTCAGGTCTGGCTTGTCGCTTTCCTGAGAAGATGAAATAAAACTGAAAACCCAGCCACGTCGCCCCAAGAAGGACCAGGGTTTCGCAATCACCTGCAACAAGGCCACAGATTCCCAACGCTGGTACATACCCAGGTGGGAGTCTGGGTCACTCCCACTTTTAGGTCTCAGGTTCCTTTCCTATCAAATGAGGGTGTTGGAGCTACTGGAATTCTCCATGTTGGTTATACATTCAAGTCACCTAGGAGCTTTAAAACATATTGGTGCCCTAGCCCCATCCCAGATGGATTAGACACATATTCTTGGGACTTCATTTTAGCGTCCAGGTGATTCTCACAGGCAGCACATCAAGAACTTAACCAACCAATTGAGAGCCATCCAACTAG
>NW_005318918.1:0-1118 GCF_000412655.1 Myotis brandtii
GCACACTTGGACCTTCTCAATTTTGGTAAAAACTGGAGTAATTTAGCTGCCAAAGTAAAACATTTCAAATACCTGGTTTAAGTATAGCTTCCTTATTGTCAAGAAATCAGAACCTATATGGTGTAATTTACACTCAGGACAAATATTTTAAAGTCTTGGGGGACAAAAGGGGAGCAGCTACAGTTGGGAAAATAGTTTCCTGCTGCATGTCTTCTTCTGTCTCTAAACCTTTCTCATTGGTTCATGATGATTCCAGGGGAATTCTATATCCCTGTGTGTAGGAGAGAAAAACGTTTTGATTTCGAGGAAGAAGAAATTAACCAGCACTTTATGTCCATTTAAGAGCCCGGAAACACGCACCTCCTATAATTCCTGCTGTAGTCGGAAAAGCTAGAATTTAACAATAACATCAACATCCAAAGCAATGAAAAGACCATTAAGACACATGCATTTGAATTTAGCATATTTGCTTTGCAAAACTCACTTTCCACTTCTGAATACTTTCCTAGTTGCTTGATGAAAGTCATGTTTCATCTATTAAATTTACCTTGGGCTAGTTTTAAAAAATAGCACAATTTTATTTCACGAATTTGATGATTAATATTTTCTCATTGTTTTATTGCCAATTAGGATTTAAGCAAGCTTCCTTCAGAAGCATTTCCTGGGGAAACGAGGAAGGTTTGAACGAAGTTGGTAAGGACAGGGCAGCCGTTCACAAATGGACCAGACATGGGAGAGGAGTTTAAATGGTGCTTAAAGCTGGGATCTGAAAAAGTTTGGATTAATTCGTTCTCTTCTCAGTTTGGTCCCTACTTGGTAATAGAACTAATGTTTAGTCCCTTTTCTCTCAGAGACTTTGTCTCTGTTTCCTGCAAATTCACAGTTGTCTTTTGCTTATAGTTTCCATCTCCCTCCCATACACAATCCTCCATGGTTCATTAAAGTGGTTTAAATTAATGAACACACTTGTTTTTAGTTGCTTAAGCTTCCCAAATGCTTAAAAGGAATAAGCTGGTTTCTTGTTCATGGGCTTTAGGATGGAGACTTCTCATTAACATAGCCTGGTCTTCCTCCAGTCAGTCAGAATGTGTAATTAAAATGTGTAATGCGTATTTACG
>NW_005318919.1:0-1118 GCF_000412655.1 Myotis brandtii
CTTTAACAACAGAAATTTGTTTTCTCACAGTAGTGGAGGCTAGAAATCCAAGATCAAGGTTCCAGCTAACTCCATCTCTGGTAAGAGTTCTTATCCTGGCTTGCAAATGGCCACCTTGTTGCTGTGCCAGAGGAGGGGGCTGGGGGGTAGAAAGAGAAAAGGAGAAAGGGAGAGAAAGAATTAGCTCTGGTATCTTTTCTCATAAGGACACTTATCCTATTGGATTGTGGCCCCACTCTTATGACCTCATGTAACCACAATTATCTCCAAATATAGTCACAATAGTTTCAACATGTGAACTTTGGGTAGACATAAGCATTCTCTCACTTTTTTTTGCCAACATAATGTTTGTGAGAATCATCCATATTATTATGTGTAGTTTTAATTTTTTAAATCCTTACTACTGTATAGTATTTTATTGTGTGAACATATCACATATTTTTTCCTCATTTTGTTGTTGAGGTTTTTGAGCAGTTTCCAGTTTGGAAATACTGTGAACATATTTTATATATCTTTGGTGAACACATGGATACATTTCTAGCAGGTATATATTTAGAAGTTGAATTGCTGGGTCATGAAATATACTATGATCGGGTTTAGTAGAAAGATGCTGCCAAACAATTTTGCAAGATGATTGAACTAATTTACATCAGCAATCTGGTTTCTTTTTGTTTAATGAGATTTCTAATTATTCTAGATCCTCACCAACTCACTCTTTTTATTTTAGCCATATGTTTATGGACTATTTAGATATCCTTTTTTGTGAGCTATTCATTGAATTATTTAGCCCATTTTTTTATATAGTGAATTTCTAACAAAATGATACGAAAGAGCACATAGGAAAGGTGTTCTACCTGTGATTGTCTCCAGCTGGCCTTGGCTCTTCTCCTTCCTGCACAAACAGGAAAAGAAGGGTATTCATACTCAAGCTCTGAGGAATAAAAATTAGAAAACATGGAAGAATGTACCAAAATTATTTATGATTAAAAAAATGGTTTTGATAGAACAATTCAAACGAATAATAGTTAAGACACCACCACCCCCAAATGGCATGAAAGCTACTTAAAAAGCACTGTCATAAAATCATTGAAGAAAGGATCTAGTATAAAAAAAAACAA
>NW_005318920.1:0-1118 GCF_000412655.1 Myotis brandtii
TTTTCCTGAAAGAATAAACTACTCTTTCTAATCTCCTATTGTAGGCAACAACAAACAGGTTTGCATTAATAGCTTCTGTGTTTAAAATGTATGTTTAAAAAAAACAACAACCAGTGAACACCAAATCAAACAGTGTTAATGCTCAATTATGTTAAATAGTCCCCATTTGGATTTTTTTCAAAATAAATCTAAGTAAATATTGATAAACAGCACAAAGCATATCAATAATTTGTTGTCAGAGCTTGTTATTTGGGGGATTAAAATCATCAGCTGAGAGAGCAAATAAATATTACAAGTTACACTGCATCGTATTTGCCAAACTTCCTAAATTATTGGCAAATCCACTGGGTAAATGCAGCGGCAAAGCACAATCTGTTTCCCATGCAAATCTAAAATCCACTTAGGAGGCAGAACAGGGTGTAGATGGGATTTCAGATATATAATTACAGCAGAATGACTGATTCACCATTTTCATTTTGAAACAAGGTCATTTTAAGAATCACCTTGTACATTTACCCAAAATGAAACAAGAGGAGAGTATATCAGGTTTTTAATTAATTTTTTCCATGTGTACCAATTTGGAAGTCAATTTAACCAATTTGTACAAAGAAGACAATTGGTGTGAACCACGTGGAACCCATCCTCAAATAAACTGCAGTCAATAGGAAGTATATAAAATAAGGGTACAGAACTCTACCACAGAGTAGTAGGGAAGGTGTCTATTAGCAATATGAAAACTGTGGGGTGAGAGACTATGTTTAGATGGGAAAGGAATACCCTGCTTCCTTTGATTGAACTGGGTCTTAAACTGGTTAGGAATTTAAGGAGAACCAAAGGAGAAGCAAAGACTTTGGAAGAAAACTTTGTGTAACTAAGGATCACAATCACATTTGCCTTCCAAGGGAAGGGGATCCTTTCGTTTTGCTAAAGATCTTAATAAGCAAAGACACTATGAAGAGGGGGCCCTAAAACTGCCATGGAAGAGACTGAAGAGAGTTGAATTACTTTGCTTAAGGAAAGGGGAGGTCTGAGGTTTGCTGCTAAGAGGATGAAGGGGAGGGAAGGATTAAGAAAAGAAAAAAAGAGGCAAAAGCTGCCCAGCTGGAGTTGTTCAGTTG
>NW_005318921.1:0-1118 GCF_000412655.1 Myotis brandtii
TTTTTTTTTCACGAAGAACATTTTAGCACTTAGGAACGCAAGGAAGCAGAAGATAATTTAACAAAAGTCTTTGTTCCCAGGTGGTCACACTACTTGCTAATAAACGAGAACTTGGTGTGTTGTGCCTATCCAATAGGAGAAGTAGCCACAAATCTTACACTTAACAGGCTTTTGAGTGATTCCCCTGGACAAATCAAGCCAGCTGCACCTGCTGGCTTTACTTCTCATCCCAAATCTAATCACTTCTTGCAAATTTAAATCTGATTTGAGGAATGGTACCAAAGCATATAATTAAAATATAGCAAAAGAATTTTACCTGTGCATAATAAAGAGCACACTTATTCTAAAATTAAAGCATGTGGGAGGATGGGAAAGGTTAAGGCAGACAAGTCTTCCTTAAGTTTGTTTTTTTAAAAATTTCAAACATTTTTTAACAATGTGTAACCAAGAAAACCCCCAATGAAATGATTTCAACTGTATTCTTCTAGAATATTTTGAATTCCTCTGAAGTAAAATACCATATAACTTAGAGAAGGAAAAATTCCAAAGATGCTAGTGGCTTTCAAATAGACTTGATTACACTGTCTGCACAGTTGTCTTATTTACAGTAAACTTTGGCTTTATTAGCTTATAGCCCCTTGCCGTGTTAGGCCCATGGCTGCTCAAGACTTACAGGTCATTGTAGTAGGTATTTGTTATAAAAACATATTGCAGGATTTGGATATTAACATGTGAACTCCGGCACTGAACTTACTATTTATTTTATGCAACACTGTGATTCCAATGCAGACTCTCTTGGAGATAATGACCCCATGTAGCCTGACAAAACAGCACAGGCCACTGTGTGTCCTCAAACTTCACTATAATGCATTCATAATGTTCATAATTCTCTAAAGGTTATAGAGAAAGCATGCAGACAACTGCTTTCTTCCTGTCTGCCTCATTCCCTGAATGCAACTCTCCCTCTCTTCACCAGCCCCAAATGGAAATTACCCAGCTAAAGTCTTTGAAATCCCCTTTGCTGAAGGCTTTCTTTTCTGCAGGAATCTTGGCTTTCACTCCCTCTGCCTTCCTCACCTTCAGGGCCCAGGGGAAGACCAGCTCCATATTCCTTTTCT
>NW_005318922.1:0-1118 GCF_000412655.1 Myotis brandtii
TGTATGGAGAAGCCAAGGAAGGAAGTGATCATCTGTTGAGCTTGCCCCTCAGTGGGTTCATGGTCAGTCACCCAGAAGCTGAATGTCCTCTGGGTGCCCACCTTGACCCATGTACGGCAGAGCTTTTGTAATATCTTTACTATAGAAAAGAACAACAAAATAAAAAGATAATCCTAAGTCAGGGGGAGAGGTTTATGGATGCTCAATGTATTTACACTTTCTGGATGAGGAACACACAGAATCCTAGAATTTGGTGATTTCTAAAAAGAACCTTCAGAGTGAAGCTAGCCATTCTGCACTCACATCTCCAAGGCTCTCTCACCTAATAGTTGTAGAGAGCTTCCGTTCCAAGTATTTCACAGTATGCATAGGGAGAAAGAATTTTCATACTAGGGTTTCAGGATACATGCTTATAAAATCTACAATTCTATGGCTTTCTTGATGACACAGATTGGTTATATTATGAAAGAAGCAAGTGTTATCAAACTAAGATCAATATATTGCAAACACACAATGAAACCATTTACCATATTGTTTTAAGAGCCAGCCCCTGGACCAATGATTTAGAAACATTTATAAAAATGTCAAGAATTCAAAATAGTCAGAAAGCTTCTGCAGTTTTTCTTTCCTACATAGATATTTTTATCTCAAAAAATTGCCATGATATTTGCTCTAACCTGTGAGAGACCATATATCATGTTACAAACTATTCCCTAGACAAAGCATCGACCATATGCTGCTAAAGCACCGCTGAAAGAGAACCTGTTACTCGCACGATGGCACACAAGACCCTGTGCATCTGGCCACGCTGGCCTGGAAAATGTCATGAGTACAGGAGTGGCACTTCCTACACCCTGCCGTCTGTGGTCTTACTGGACCCACTTACAGAAGCCCCAAATTGTGTTCATGTAAAATTTTAAATCACATTAAGCACATGAGCCAGATTGTCTCTGTAGCACCTTTTGCATAAGAAATGATGTTGCACCAGGAGTGGTAGGAACCCATAAATAAGTTATAACTTCGGAGCAAACATTGCTTTGTGCTCCTTTAGGAAATTAAAAAAAACAGAAAAATTAAAAAAAAAATCTGAACTAAGTCTCTTCAAATTAAACTGAATT
>NW_005318923.1:0-1118 GCF_000412655.1 Myotis brandtii
CCTCCCCCTAAATAGGTTACCTGCCATCTAGGAGAGAGCAGAGCCAGATCTGTTTCCCTTTTCTGCATCCTGCGCTGGCTGACCATCCTGGGAGAACGGCCACAGCACAGGAAATAGCCTCATTACCTTTGCTGCCTTCAAACCAGGCACCGTCCTTCGGTTCCAGAAGGTAGCAGAAGCTTTGAAACCCCTGCTTTCCCCTGGCCAGGTGCCCCGCACTAACCTCTGAAAGCAGAAGGAAGGCAAATGAGGATTTATGGCCTCCCTGCACATTGCAACCTCCTGGGTGGGCAAGAGTGTTGGTTCTTCCTGTTACAGATGCATGGGGGTGTATCAGGGGTCATGATTTATGGCACCACAGCAAGATTTCATCTGGAATAAAGTTACCTCCTATTCAGAGAAGGGAAGGGAGCTGCCCTGTGCCTTCCTGCAGCCCTTCCCCAATTCCAGCACAATCACTCTGGGAGAAAATGATCAATTTCTTCACAAAGACCTTTTCCTGCGGCAGACAGAGCTCCAGCAGCCTGGAGCACTGCACGAAGCGTCTGGCTTTTCATTTCCATTATTCAGGCACTCACTGCATTGTGGAAGGCTGAATAAGGCAAAATCATAATGCACAAGCTTTTATCTCAAGGGCTGGTATTTTTAGTATGAAAGCCAGGCCCAATGAAATTAAAATCTAAAAAATAAATAAATAAAAAGGATGGGAAAATATATTGAGGGTTAGATCATTGGCTGAGATTACACAGGCATTCTCCAGTTCTGAATCTCCATGGAATGGCTCTTATGGATTTGGGGGGGCGGCGGGGGAGCTCATTTGGGGGCAGAGAGCAAGATGAAGGTCAGGAGGGAGCCATGGAAATGGGCCACCTCTGTATCCTTCTGCCAAGGCCGGCTGCCAAGGCTGGTCTTACTGCCCCCAGCAGGCAGGAGGGCAGGGACCTGAAGTTTCTGAGCACCTACTATGTGGCCAGCCCTGTCCTGGGCACCCCTGTGCAGAGCCTCATTACTTCTCAGGAGGATGTGTGAGGCGGGTCCCATCACTCCCATTTTACAGGTGGTGAGACTGAAGCCCAGAAGAGCATCCTGACTTCCCCAGGTTACTCAGCTGAGAGTAG
>NW_005318924.1:0-1118 GCF_000412655.1 Myotis brandtii
TTTTTAAAAAATCACTCAGTGATTTCAAGCTATCACCATGGCAACTATTTGCATCAGAGCACTGTATTTTCCCAGAGCTATTTCTGTATCATTAAATTCTTGATAATACTTTATTATTTGGTGTCTGTTAAGTCCATATGCATTTTAGCTTCTAATTTGCTTAACAAATTATGTCTGACAAAAGAAAAAACTTATAGAACAATAAACAACACTATTAATTACCTCATGAAGTAGGAAACCACTGTATTTGTCAGCAGCATTATGTCTCCAAAATAATTTCACCAAGTAATTAAATATGAACATATTCCATTATCGGGACATATATTCTATTTCAACTTTATTCATTGTAATGAAGCAAAACCAGATGCTGGAACTAGTAAAACTGCAAAAATCACATTTACTAGACAGGCCTTTTCCTATTAAAACAAAGCAAAGGAGATGGAAAAAGAAAAAATGTCTAACTATATGTAAAAATGTTGCATGTCATTTGTTTCGCTCATTAGATTATTGAAGTTGATTACCTAGAGAGGAAAATACCACTTCAGTTTAAGACAATAATCTGATGAGGATACATATTTCTATTCTTTTTGAGTATTTATTGAAGTGCTATTTTTATTTAAGAAGTACCCATCTTTTGTTTTTTAGAAAGATTTAGAGGCAACATGAGAATTCCACAGACCTGAGATCACTGTGGTTGACTTTCACTTTATTTTCTCCCCAGTCTAGAAGAAAAGAAAGGTATAAATAAAGAAAACCTTGCAGGAGAGAGCAATAAAGTACAGTTTGTTTCCATGGCCTCCAGGGCCTCATAAGTTTAATGTTCCATAACTTAGGTGAGTCATGTTATCTGTCTATATAGAGAGAGGCCTGTACAATGGCATATAGGATGCACTGTTGAATTTGGTAGCTCAAGTTGTTGCAAAATGCTGGACATGATGCAGTTTCCCCCAAATATTTCAACCAAGAATCCTAGTTGCTATGAGTACCTACTGGGCAATCAAACTTTGACTTAGCAAATGGCAACAGGAACTTAACATTATCACCTTCTCCCTATGTCTCAGCCCCCTCCCCCAGCCACTTCTCCCTGTTACTGTATGCTAATAGGTTCATTACATAAT
>NW_005318925.1:0-1118 GCF_000412655.1 Myotis brandtii
CAATGGAGCACCAGACAGGGAGTCATAAGAGGGGGTTCAAATATGTCTGATGAAGATTTTTATACAGTAAAGAGATCTGACTCTCCCACTAAGTTATTTTTTTATTGTCTCTATGTTATTTACCCTCTCTGAGTCTTACTTCCTCTATAAAATAAGGGGGGTAAGAAGAGGTTGTGAACCATGTGGTAAGTAGGATAGTGTGGGGAGATAGACAGGGGCAGTGTGGAATCAGACATTTCTGGGATTAAATCCTAGCTACATGTCCTCTTTGTCATGTAAATTCCTTGAGTCTCAATGCTCCTGGGTGAGAGGGAATGATGATACCTGGCTCTTTAAGCTATTGTAAACATGTGTAGGCAAACGTAAAAGGCATCTGTCATCTGGTAGATACTGGACAAATTATATTCTGCTTCTCTACCTTATGGAATATCTCAGTTGTCCTATTTTCATATTCTAGATTTATATCCTCCCATACTTAATTATACTCAACACTGTCTTTGACTCTCTTCAGATAGTTATTTAAATACATCATCCCTTTCCTCATTTATTCATTTAAAAATATTTATTCTATTTATTCAGTCAGTATTTTAAGCTAAAGAATTCATTTGGAAAAATTCTACCCCTGCACTCTCAGTATGGGACTTGTGGTCCTCAAAATTTTTTGTCTCAAGAACCTATTATGCTGTTGAAAATCATCCAGGAACTCAAAGCATTTTTGTTTATGTGGCATATATCAATTAATAATAGAAATTAAAACAGGAATTATAAGAATATATATTAATTTATTTTAAAATAACAATAGTAACATTGCTTGTTTACAGAAATGACATTTTTTTGAGAAATAACTATATTTTCTAAAATAAAAATAATTAGTGGAAAAGTGAGGCATTGTTTTATATTTTCAAATCCTTTTAATAGCTCATTTAATAGAAGATAACTGGATTCTCATATCTGCTCTGCAGTCAGAATCTGTGCAATATTTGTTTTGTTGATGTCTATGAAGAAAATCCAGATAGATAGTTGCGTACAGGATTAATTTAAAGAAACTTTTCAGACAATTGTGGATATTGTTCTTTGATATTACACCAAAACTTGACAAGTGGTAATTTCTTTTTTTT
>NW_005318926.1:0-1118 GCF_000412655.1 Myotis brandtii
ACACGCGTGTCATAGGTTCACCATCACTGTTATAGACCCACAGCTCAGAGGGGGCCCCTCGTGGGCAGAATTCGCTCCTCACACCCAAAGCTTCCGAAGGCTCAGCTCCTGCCTGGGCTGAGGCAGCACTGGCCCTGACACAGCGGAGCTCTCCTCGCCCGCTGGTGGCTGTGACTCGGCCCTTGGGAGGCTGTGGGGTGTAGGGACAGGTGTGCCCTGAACCCCCAGCTGCCATCCAGGCCACACATCGGCCGGCGCACACCCCCCTCGGAGACCCACTCATTTGGCGGCACCTGGAAAGGAAAGGAAACAATGACAAGCCATAGTTCCTCAAATCTCACGGCGGACGGGACAGTTTGGCGATGCATTTAGACTTGACGCGCTTCTAATACCAGGAAAAGGGGAACATGTGTTCCTTGGTGTCTCCAAAGAGGAAGCGAAACCAGCGGGCAAAACAATTCCATCCAAGAAACCGCCCCAAGCTGCTCCCGGGGATGACTTGTACCTTCAGCGACCGAGGCGTCTACAGGGAGGATGGGCGGCGGGGGACTCGCAGGCGGCTTTTCAAGAACGACACGAGGAAATGAGAGTCACCCGGTGCCCTGGGCTTGGGGTTGAAGGTGACGCCCTGCCAGACCTGTCCCCCTCCCCGAGCCAGGGCCTGTGGAGGGGGAACTACCCACCGCCCAACGGGCTGTGCAAGGACGCCCAGAAAGCTCCCTTGTGAGCCCTGTGCCTTGTCTGTGTCTTTGAATGAGGTCGTGGCTTTGCTATTCAATTTAAGAGGCAGCCTGTCATTTTCCTGACTCTCGTCACTTCCCAAACGGATCGAGCCGGTCCGTGGGCCTCCTCACCCGGACAGGGCCCCCCTCACCTGGCCACAGGCGTTGGCTACGTGTACGTCGGCCAGTGTCCACACAGGGGCCGAGACGGGTGGGGGGGACGATGGGGGACGAGGCAAGGTCTCTCTCGCGGGCACTGTGCTCCTCTCTTGGTGACTCTGAGTTCCCGCAGGGTCACTGGGAGGGTGGGCTCATCTACCTGTGGTCCATGGCGGCACCTGCCGGGGGCCCCTCTCGCTGAGGGTCTGTCCTGCCTCCCGTGGGATTGGTTGTGGC
>NW_005318927.1:0-1118 GCF_000412655.1 Myotis brandtii
CTGTGAAAAATCAATAAAATATATTTTAAAAAATACAAATCAAAAAATATATGCTTAGAAATAAAGCTTATGACATTATTTTTCTAAGGTTATGGTAAAAGTGGCCCATTCCTAGTTTTATATTGTCCAAAAATATGACTAATTTAAACTCATTCTCCAGCTATCCCAACATGTATCTTTGTATTTAGGATACATCTCTATTAGGTCATCAATTAAAACATTCAGGACTCCCCAATATTACTAACATTTTATTTACTTAGTTCATTAAAAACGAAGAAAAGACTAAAAAAACATTATATTAGTATTGTTTTTGTTAAATTTTTCTAATATTTCTGGTAGTTTCTAATCTATATTTCAGTGTTATATCAAACCTACATAGAACTTCAGATTATTATTTTTTGTAAAGTCATCTCATAATGATAAAATAGCTTTATTCTAGCAAATATTTTTATTATCTACAGCATATATTACATTTTATAAAATATAACTATTATTATTTGTCATTTTGTGTATAGGATTTCCTTCTTTGCTTATTCTTTTACTGTGTATGTATTTAAATCTCTATGTGGTGTGGTAATTATATAGCATACAATAGAGTTTTTCACTTTGAGCTTAATTAAGTTTTTTTCCAAAGGCTATATTTCTGTTTTGTTTTTATAACAGATGGGCTTGGTGTATTGTAATTTTATTTCAAGCTTTTGGCTTAGTGCTGCCTGGATTTTATTTTTATTATTATTTTATTTTTGCTCTTTTTATTTTTTAAAAATTGATCCATTTCCTGCTCTGAGTTCCTCAGCCGTTGCAGTAATTTAGAAGGTACAAGTCTATTTGCACTCTATTTGCATTTAATTTTGTTCTAATAAAATAATTAATTAACCACATAAACTATGTTTCTCAAAAACCTTCATAGGCACTGAGTTACATTTTCCCTCCCTTCAATGTTGCTAGTCTCCTGATATATGTTGGTTGAATCTGTAATTGTTTTCCCCACTCTATTAGTAGTAATTATCATTTGATATCATGAGGCTTTTTACAAAAAAAATTTAATATTTTCATTCAATGTGCAGCCATAATTATTTTATTTATATTTATCATTCTAATGGATTCAGTGTTCACTG
>NW_005318928.1:0-1118 GCF_000412655.1 Myotis brandtii
ACACACACACACACACACACACACACACACAGTATGCTTTGTCTTAAAATCACAAATAATAAAGATCCATGTTTTATGATTAATAGATTGCTGCAAAGCCATTTATCATATATAGAAGAGTCAGTTGTTACTCAGGAAATACACCAATGCATTATTTGTTAGGGAAGTTTCTGGTTGTTTGTTCATTTGTTTGTTTTTTCTTTCCAATTACTCTAAAAAAATACCGCCAGTGAGTTAGAAGAAAAAGCTGGAAGCAGGTGTGGGCAGAGGGAGCATTTGAGCTGCAAAGTAGTCCCACAAGGAACTCTGGAGCTGAAATGGCAACTCAGCATCATCTCAGATTGGAGTAAAGAAAGACACTTTGTATTCCACTCTCCTGGTTGGATGTGATCTGCCCCATGGAGGGAGTTTGCTTTGGGAGCAATTCCTGAACATGAACTTAGTCCTGTGCTACCACAAGGCAGCATTTCCTGCAGCATCAGCGAGTCTCTCAAATTTAGAGGAGGCATCTAGGTCGTATATCATCTAGAAAAACATTGATAAAACTGTATTTCATGGGAATATTCCTTGCCATTTTCAAAACCTTGCCTTTCAAATCTATTTTTTTTAAGGAAATGGTCCCTCTATTTTCTGTGGTGGACCAAAGAGGGCTGTTCATTCTTTAGCATTTATCCTATTGAAAAGTGAGATTATTTTACCCTTCCCTTGATTCTGAAGTGGCCTAAGGATGCTTTTACCAATAAAACCCAGAGAGTGTAACATCATGCCAATTCCAGGCCCAGCCTTTAAGAAGATGGGCATCTTTTTGCTTGTTTCTTAAAGGACTGACTGCCATGTGAGAAGTCCAACTTACTGAGGAAGACACACGGATATCTCACGGATACCCTGATACCTCTTGGAGAAGATGAGAAGCACAATGGAGATCAGTATTACAATGTGACCACCAGAAATCAAGACACACGAGAGTGGAACCCAACATGTAATTGGTTGGCCTAGCCCCCGCTGCTATAGCTAATGCCACTTCAGTGAGAGATAAATTGGCCAGCAGAGTCCTTCCTGAATTCCTTGCCCACAATATTTTGAAGGATTTATTGATATTTTAATAACAAAATTGTAGG
>NW_005318929.1:0-1118 GCF_000412655.1 Myotis brandtii
TTCCAAAAAATAAAGTAAAAATAGTTCCTTCTTAATGCAACTTAAGATCTTTAAGTTGATTAATGCAACTTAAGATCTTTATCATTGTTCAGTAGAAGGGTAGAGAAATTAACTTTACACTCTAAGCTAAGTAAGAATATTTCAAAATGTACAAGGCAAACATTAAAAGGGTAGACAAACATACATGTACTTCCAAATTAATAGAGGGTGAAAGAGTATAAAAAACAACTAGTTCAATTGTCAGAAGACAAAAAGGAAGAAAGAAGCAAAGGAAAATCAGGATAAATAGCACAAAGTAAGATGGCAGATATCAAACTTTATCTGAAATAAAAATATAAACAGATTAAACTCAACAGTGAAAGGAACAGAATATATTAACAGATATTGAGGATTTACTACCCATACATAGGTTGTCATTGAAAACACTATTAAAAGCTGTAGTGAACAAAATGTAACACATAAGGAAGGGGTGAGAATGCAGAAGAAATGATGAAGAAGGAAATGGGTAAAATATAAGCATAGAAAAATGAATAAAAACTCAATAATTTAAAACCCTGTTTTATGTGCCACTTAATGTGGAGTTCTATGGAATGTGTGAACCAAGCAAGTAAACCCCTTAGCTAGATCATTACTTTGTTTTGAAGCTTGTTCTTGGGTTCATTAGTTTTCCACCCTGTGGTGTGTCATGATTTTTTTATAGAACCTCACACTGAGCTCCAAGCTTTTATCATTTATTTTGCTTCTCTGTTTTAAAAAAAAATCTAACTGCTCTATAATAGCTCTCTTTTGATGAACTCTTCTGACTTCTCATTTATTAATTATAAATAATGTACTTTTAAGCCAATATGTTCTAACATTTTAATATGTTGGTAACAGACTGGAGTAGACAAGCAAATTAGTCTAATATCTTCTCTCTGGATTGTGATCCTTCATTATTTGCTTTCAAAAGCATTTCCTTGTTGAAATGAAAAAAAGGAAAGAAGGACAGAAGAAGGAAAGGAAAAAAGGAAGGATGAAAGAAATATTTACCAGAATATAATTTCAGGGGTCCTGCTGAAAGATCTTAAGTTGCATTAATCACCATTAAGAAGGAACTATTTTTACTTTATTTTTTGGAA
>NW_005318930.1:0-1118 GCF_000412655.1 Myotis brandtii
TGGGCACGGGGCACCTCTCAGCATGGGCCCTTGTCCGCACCCCATCATTATAACCCAGGTCAATGTTTTCTGTAGTGTCCTCTCTTTCTAAAATCCCTTCTAAGCTCTGGCTGTGATGACAGTGGGTTTTGGAGGAGGGGTAAGGGCAGTGGAGACCGGAAGCCTTTCACTCCCTTGGAAAGGAGAGAGATTAGTTCCAGTCCGTTGCTTTTGGTGTTTCATCTTTGTCCTGTTAGAGCCAGAATGACAAATAGGCCTCAGCTCTCCTGCCAACTCAGAACCTGTGGAAGTGGCAGTCGGGAGCGCGGTGGCAGAAGGCTTCTGCATCCAGACTGAGTGGGAAAGAGGCGATTGACTAGCCATGTCTGCAAAGGGCAAGGAAGGGGCCTGTAGAACGTGTGCTTTGTATTTGCGGATCCTGCATTGATGAAGTTGTCTTCTTTGAGTGATTTTGCTCTACCTGATATGCTTTAAGACGTTGGCCAATTTGAAGAAGTTGGGACGAGACTTGCATTGAATCAGCAGATGTGCAGCGGGGAAAGTGGTCACCTCCATGGGTCGGAACCCTAGCTAAGGGGATGCGACAAGAGCTTTAAAACACCGTGTAAACATTGTGTAACGTTTTACTTACTCGGTGGAGGTGAGTTAGCTGGTTCTGGTCCAGGACCAGCCCACTGGTGGCAGAGGAGGTGGTTAGAGCTGAAATCCAAGGAGAAGGATAGAAACCTGGAGGATCTGGGGAAAGAGAAAAGGTTTGGCTTTTTTTCTTTTCTTTCCCTCGTCTTACCTCCCTTGAAATTGGCCTCTGTAAATCTGAGAACATTTCCTGCTTCTTGGTGCCACATGTCTGATTATGGCTTTGTTCAAGGATGCAGCATGAGACAGTGGTTATGGGCACAGCGGCTGGAGCCAGAGCGGCAGGGTTCGTGTTCCAGCTCTGCCACTTACTAGCAAGTTATCTAAGCATTCTGTGCCTCGGTTTTCTTACCTGTAAAATGGGGATACTAAGAGTTCCCATTTCATGTGGTTGCTATGAAGATTAAATGAATTAACTCACATAAAATATTTAGAATAGCGTCTAACACAGTGGTTCTCAACCGTCTGGCCCTTTCAATACA
>NW_005318931.1:0-1118 GCF_000412655.1 Myotis brandtii
TTCATAGGTCGACACTTAACCACTGAGCCACGCAGGCCAGCTACTCTCCTTCCAGAGGTTAATCATGACCATAGATTTTTATGCAGATAAATGGTCCATGAAAATTTCTTTTTCTATAATAGGCAGAAGTAAAGCAGGATTTAGAGAGGAGAATTTAAAAACTGTTTGACAGAATGGAATGACCATCACTGAAAAAGGTGGAGAACCACTGACGTAGAATACAGCCTCTGAATCCAGGAAATGATGCAGTAGTCAGTTGCAATAGAAGCTCTAAGCATTTAATGTGGTTGGCTCATGTTGAAAGTTGACCACGTGCTAAGTTAGTTATGTGTGTGGGTATCAGTGTACTGTGGCTTTTCCCCAGCCTCCCTTCCCTTTTGATGTAAGCATACAAATGAACTTTTTAGAGATAATTATTTTGCATCTCTTTAACCTGAAATAACTTTAGAACTTGGTAATCCTCATCGTCCTACTTACAAATGTACATCAGGGGGGAACGGTTATCTCAGTTTCTGTAGAAAAATTGCACTACCTATCCCCCTGGCTGACTCCAGAAGATGCAGCGATCTTCTGGATCAGAGGTAGACTACTCACATTAACCATATAAGGCTTAGTGTGTACCAGCCACTATTCTAGGTGTTTTTTCTTTTTTCTTTTCATGAACACTGGCCAGTGGATTTAGAACACAGTGCTTTCCAACTCTTTTCATGGCAGGCATATGTATTGCATAATAATATTTATATGGGACACTGGGATAATGGGCTCAGGAGTTTGGCTGCCCAGGGGCTGAGGGGTTCTGGGTGACAGTACATGGGTGCTCTCTTCACTGTGCGCCATGCACACTGTGCTGGGAAGCTGTGTGATGGGGTATTGCAGACTTTATCTAGTCCTGATTTCTGCTGGTAGCTTTGCTTCCTGGATCGTAGGATGGCATTAAATATTTCGCTAATCATCAGTGTTCTGTTTCGTGGTCTACAGAAGGGCACTGTTACTCTCCAGCTGCTCCCCTTCCGGCGGTTAAGAGCCGCTTGGAGAAAGTTCACACACGTGTGTCTGACAAGTTTCCAATCACTCTCACCCTTCTGAGCCTCTCTGGCTTGACCGGTCTCTGCTGCTTC
>NW_005318932.1:0-1118 GCF_000412655.1 Myotis brandtii
CTGCTCCGTGTAAGCTCCTGGCAGGACAAAGGCCACCCCCGCAAGCCTCCTCTCTCAGCACCTCCTTCACAGCCCAAGAGGACGCAGAACAGTGGGGCAGAGAGAACTTTCCTGGGCTTTGACTGTCAAGTCAGGGTGTGGGGCGGGGTCTGCAGGCTGAGGCTGCCTGGGAGGGTGTGAGACGGCTTCTGGGATCTGCATCCAGCAGAGCAGGCCCCGTCCACTCATTGGCAAACCAGTGGCACAATTTCATCTCAGACAAGGGCCATCTGCACACTTCTTTATTTAATACTATACTTTTAATAGACTCGCCTTTGGGGGTTGAAGAAATGGATGCTAAAATGGAACTTAGCATTTTTTTAAAATGGGAAACCTGATAATATTTGAGGAAGGCGTCCCTGTCTCTGTCTCCATCGAGCCTAAAATAATCTCATTTATACGGGCAGGCATCCTCCGTAGGGGAAAGCATGGCGTGGGGAGGGGAGGCGGGAGGGGGATGCCCTGGTGGGGCGCCTGCTGAGAGCCCAGCCCTGCAGGCCTCCCAGGGAGGCCAGGCGGGGGCAGGAAAGGGCATCTCCCTGCCAGCCCGGCCCCTCTGCTGGGAGCTCTGGCCTCCTGGGGCCGGTGGAGGCTCGCTGCCTCTGGTTCTTAAAGGATCTGACTTATAGCCTGAGAGCATGTTGGGGGCAGGGGAATTGGAAGGCAGCAGATAACCAGTCGGGAACCCACAGTTACCCTCTGCCGAGGGCTCTCTGGAGAGCGGGATTCTCTCGCCGTCATCAGCGCCCTAAAGTGGAATTTCCTCGTGTTGTCGGTTGAATATCGGTGATTTACCAGCGGCTCAGCCGCCGCCAAGCACTCCCTCCACTCCCACCGCATTGGGAAGATGGAAGTGTTTCCGATTGAAATGTTGTCTGTTTACAGCCCATACCTCCTCCAGGCTGTATATTTTATTGTCATATTGACACTAATTTGACTCGGATGTCACCTCCGTTCTGACGCCCGTGCTTTATGCTGCCTGTGGGTCCAGGGGGGTTTCAGAAACCAATTACATTGATCACACCGCAGCGAGGCGGGCGGAGCTGACGGAGGGACCGCCGGCGGCCCCGCGGCAGGCA
>NW_005318933.1:0-1118 GCF_000412655.1 Myotis brandtii
TCATAAATATTGGTTTATCAGTGTGAGATATTTTATGCTGTTCCATTTTATGTCACAGGGAAAGCCTAGTCATGCTCTAAATCATTGTCATTACAAGATGCTGTAATCAAATATTAATGGTCAAAACATAAAGTCTCATTCTAAATATATCTTCATTTTATAATAGAAAAATAGAACTGAAAAGGATCTGCAGGTGATTCAGACAATCATCTCATTTTAATCATGAAGCCTAGGCCTTGAAAAGTGACATCATTTTCCAAGTGTTACAAATGCAGTGGTTTTTGTTAACATTATTCAAAATGGTTTACTTAGAAGTGTCTATTCCCTCTGTGTATATGACTGCTATTTTTCTAAAATTATTTTGAAGGCATATCTTTTTGTAGGTAAACCTTGTAAACACACATCTTAAATTTGAAAACAAATGTGAAGAGCTTTCAAGTTCAAGTTTGTGAACTGAACTAAATATGCGTCTAATTTCCATTCCCAAATCCCATTTGAAACTGCAGTAAAGACAGATGAAAGAGAATATGTTTCTGAGCATGATGATGCACCCACTCCTGAGAACAGGAATAAGAGGCCTTCAGGGAAGAGCCCTGTTGGTCTCAGAGTTCAGGTTGGCAGGTAGAGAACAGCACAGGTACTAGTAAAAAGCAGAAAAACAGACATTGAGGTTATTGGTCACAAGTCTGAGGAATAGCTCAGGTTTATGATCTCTAGTCCTTTGCATGTAACTAGTTGCAGCTTTTACCTGCACTAGTAAAGCAATGGAACTCTTCAAAGGAATTCAGGCAGTACAAAAGTGAGGGCCAAGGCTTTCCAGTAGGTAGGATAATGACTAGAGTAGCACTGCATCCTAATTCTGGTAGTTGGAGAGGCTCTAGTTGGTCTGTATGTTTCATGTGCAAAAAAGTAAAGCACGTTAAGGGAAAATGTACCAGGAAAGTAGATCAATTCATGCCAACAATCTATATCAAACAATCTAGTAATTTATAAAAAAGGACTCAACAACAGAAACCAGTGGTATAAATCAGAAAATAAAAAAAGAAGAAAAAAAAGTCATTCTAGGAAAGGCTTTCTCAACTTTTGCATTATTATCACTTGGGGCTGGATTTTTTTTT
>NW_005318934.1:0-1118 GCF_000412655.1 Myotis brandtii
TATCTCACCAACATTTGTCTTGGGTGAACCCAAACATTCTGAGAATCTCATTTATTCTCAAACTCAGGATGCCTCGAGTAGTTCTCCTAAGCTCTAGACTTCACATCCACCTGGCTATTAGATGTCTCCACCTGAGCATTCCACAGTCGCACCACACTCAACATGGCCCAAACTGAACCATGTCCCATCCCCAAACCTTCTGTGTTTCTATTTCATCAATAGCATGTCATTATCTATACAGACTTTTCCAAGGCAGAAACTTCAGTGCTGTTGATGACCCCTCCCTGTTCCTCAAGCCCCTTGCATTAGTTAACCAATGAGACTTGCCAATTCTACCCCCAAAAATCTATCAAGTTTATACTTATATGCATCCCTTCTACTACAGCTCACATTCAACCCACCAGCGGTCTTGCCTAAGTCACTGCAACAGCCTCTGGCTACCATTTACTCATCAGCTACCACTCTTGGCCTTGTTGGTCTCATCTTCCATGCCATTCCTGTGCTTAGTATAAATCCTACAATGGCCCTCCCCTTGCTTAGGATAAAGTTCAAGCTCAATTGTCTGGCCAATCTGACCCTCTGGGATCTACCTTTGACCAGTCCTTGAGCTTCATTCCTTCCTATGACCTGCTTCAAATTTCATGCTCTACAAACACAAACACACTTGTAGTTCTCCTGTTACACACTTGGCTGCACCTCACCTTCTTATCATTGTTCCAAGTGACCCCTTGACCTGCAAGGCCCCTCCCCTGCTATTTTTATCTAACACAGTCTCCTACTTTGAGGCTTAGTTCTAGTACTTCTTCTAGGAAGCCTTCCCTATCCATTACAGTTCTCTTACCTACAAATTAAATATGTTTTTTAAAAAAGATTCAAAATAGGATTAAAAGAAGCAACTAAAGCAAATTTTTTTTTCAAGGAACTATATCAAACTTAAAAACATCTGCATAGCAAAGGAAACATTCACAAAATAAAAAGGCAACCTGCAAAATGTAACAAAATATTTGTAAATTATATATTTGTTAAGGAATTTATATCTAAAACATATAAATAACTCAATCAACTCATTAACAAAAAAAACCAAATAACCCAATTTAAAAATGGGCAAAAGATTTGAA
>NW_005318935.1:0-1118 GCF_000412655.1 Myotis brandtii
TTGCTTTGGGTCTCTCCAGTTTCCATGAGAAAATCCTGGCTGACAGGACCCCCTGATGAAAAAGAAATGACTCTGTGTGAGATTTAAAGCATTTCTAATTTG
This sequence comes from Myotis brandtii, assembly GCF_000412655.1. NCBI lineage: Eukaryota > Metazoa > Chordata > Mammalia > Chiroptera > Vespertilionidae > Myotis > Myotis brandtii. The sequence goes on from NW_005318935.1 coordinate 103, forward strand.
AAAGCAAATTTAATTACACATACTACATGTATACACCCCATGTGGAAATAATAAATGTACTTATGATGGAAATGTTTGCTTGATTTATTGTGTTAGGAGTTCTTACAAGAAATGGAAACAATTGTTAGAAGTGACATCAAATGTTTAGCCTAGTTTCTTTTTCTTTTTTTCATAGTATTTATTATTAACACATATTTTAAAATGTAACTACCACACAATAAGGCATATAGCTCCTGACTTGTGGAAGTACTAGTATTTCATGAGTTTGAAAGGGAGAAATTAGTCCCAAGAAAACATGTGCAATATCTGAATATGACACAGGTAAAAGCTGAGATTTGAAACCCATCTTTAAAAATGTTGAGGTCTGTAGGAAATAGCCTTCAACTTCTCCACCATGAGATAGGATTTCTTTTAAAGTTAGAACTTTGAATAGAAGTTGGCAGAGGAATGGTTGGTTGTTTTCTGAAGTGGGTGGTCAAATGGCCTCAAATTCTCAGAATGAAATCAGTAAAAGTCCAAACATTGACGTACACAAATGTTAACCATGAAGAATTAAAACTGTAAATACATTTGTGAAGAACTTGCTCACCCATGAATTTTGTGAATTCTATTTTAAATTACCACAAAATCCTGTTAAGATATGAATGTTGTATCAGTTACCTAGTCCTGCATCACAAACCATCACAGAATTTTGTGGTTAAAAACCATAAGTGTTTAGCATTGCTCTTGAATGGGTATCAGTTTGGGCTGCCCTCACCTGGGCTTTGTTATGCCTGCACAATCAGCTATGTGTTGGGAAGGCAATTCTGCTGAGATTGGCTGGGCTTTCTGACTGTGGGACGGTGGACTAGAGCCTGGGTGGTCATGGATAGACTTAGCTTTGCTTCACAATGTCTCATCATTCATTTGGCTAGCCCATGCTTGCTCACGTGGTGGTTTATGGTTCCAAGAGAGTGAGCAACTCTTCCTTCTTCTGCTATGCTGCCCTCCTTCAAACACACACACACACACACACA
>NW_005318936.1:0-1119 GCF_000412655.1 Myotis brandtii
ATTTGCATATTAGGCTTTTATTATATAGGATTTCTCTGTGTCCCATTCTCTTCATATATAATAGTAATAAAAAATATCTTCCTTGTGGGTGGTAGGGAGGATTTGCTGAAGTCATGTTTCTGAATGTCTGGTGGGCTGCCTGGCACATGCTGGTGCACAATGTCTGTTGGTTCCCTTTTCCTCTCCTGTATAAAGAGTTTAAAACAACTTTGGTCTATGGGTAGAATTAGATGCAATGTCTGAATCTGTACCTTGAAAAAAATGTGATCTCAAGTAAAGGTCTAATCATAACAGCATTAGTTAATATTAACCAAGAAAGAATAAAATTTAAATCAGAGTCCATGTCTCCAGAAATTCCAGAAGTTTATAAAAATGAAGGGAAGCAAACTCACTTTTCATTACTGAGGACTAGAAGTTGGGACCTACACATTTTTTCAGTTTCTCCACTCTAGGTCTCAGTAACTGGCCGAGGAACCAGACAAATGTCTTCACTTTTCTTTACTTGGCTTCCTAAATGGGAGAATGAGGGATTTATTTTATTTTGCTGGGCAGTCAATGCCATGTGCTTGGGAATTCTTGGATGGAAGACTGAGGAAGACTGAGTACATCTGAAATATTGTTACTGACAGAAGTAAATCAAACATCAAAACCTCTAATGTTCTGCTCAACACCTCCCCCCTCCCCCCGAAAAAAAAAAAAGCTGCATAGGGCATTTCTGGTGAAATATAACATGTAACCTAATGCAAATTTCTTGCAAACTATTTTCATAGGATGAAATATTTCATTGTGACTGTCACTCTTATTTTAACATTTTACTTGGAAGATAGACCTCAAACCTATCAACCAAAAAATAAATCAATTGCTCTCTTTGGGTAGCTGAAAAATAGAAGCAGACTTTAAGGCAAAAAATGACTCAGAAAGAAAAACCACCCACTTCCCTCTCAAATCTTACTGGACTCCCAAAGCTATGAATAGTGAAGGTTACGAGAAATCTTAGGTTTTGATGGCATTTGTGGGGTGTCAGATAAAACAACATTGTTCTCTTTTCTGGAGTGGGGTACTTCAGATATATAACTTCAGACTCTTCTCACCAAAGGCAGAGAAATTGGAAAAGAAGCT
>NW_005318937.1:0-1119 GCF_000412655.1 Myotis brandtii
CCAAATAGGGGCCTGTGAGGTCACAGTGTTATGATTAGGGTCACACATCAAGTTGAACTGCATATTCCCTCTTTCTGGCCTGGAATGGTTTCCAGATAACACGCAGTTTTCTGTAGCCCAGCGGGGGCCTCAGGCCCAGCCATGCCTGCCTCCCGGTGGCCCCCCTGCGCCAAGGCCCGCTCCCGCACTTGGAAGCCCTGTGGGGCCCAATCGCAGTGGCTGCCCGCTGTCCATGCTGCATGTGTGCGGCTCCCTCCCAGGGATGTCTGCCCTGCCCTGTGCCCACTGCACTAGCCATTCCCAGTCCCTCTGAGCCACCTGGTCACCTTGTGCTTCTAAAGCCCGGGCTCCTCTGTGCACAGGCTGGGCTGTATCTCTGAGTGTCACCCCACCAGGCCCAGAGCAGCAGCTGTCGTGTTCCGTGTCCCCTCTGCTGGGGCCGGTGTGAGGGAGCAGGCACTGCGCTCTGTCCTGGCCCTCCAGGTGTACTGTCTGGCTCGGGAGCTTCAAACCCATGTGCCATTTTAATGACTTGAAATGAAGTGCAGTTAAAAAGTCCATCCCTCAGTCACACCGGCCACAGTCCCAGGGCTTGATAACCACAGGAGGCTGGTGGCTACTGCATGGACAGGGCTGGCGCAAAAGATTCTCCTGGCCAGCTCTGCTCAATCTAAACAAGTTCTCTCTTCTCCTAGATCTAGACTGAAAAGTAGGCATTACCATTTCCATTTTGCAGATGAGGAAACTGAGGCTCAGATATTAGGGCCTTAATAAGAACGTGGACCAGAACCCAAATAGAGGGGGATCTGACGCCAAGTCTTCCACAGCTTCCACAGTTCCATCGCTACAGCGTGGTGTCTGTGCCCACAGTGGCTGAAAAATAAACGGCCAACCTAGGGAGTGAATGAATGGAAAATGGGCCAACAGTGAGGATACTTAGTCAGCTGCCCTTCATTCAGAATCTTTTGTAAGAATATCATCTGTTGAGACAGTGTTAACCTGTGCCTTGGGGCTTTAATAACACCTAGAAGTACAGCTCCTTTCCCCACTGGGTCTGTAACCTCTTGCTATTCCTCAAGCTCTATTTTTACCGCAGCATCGGCGTGCCAAAGCCTCGCC
>NW_005318938.1:0-1119 GCF_000412655.1 Myotis brandtii
TATTAAGAAAAAAAGAGAGCATCAGAAGGCAGCCAAATGCGGTCTTGGCACACCTGGTTCAAGAGGCTGCCAAGCAGCCAGGTGCTGGGTGGAATCACTTGCCACAAAGATGGCATTGCCTCTGACGGCCACTGTGTCCGGTGAGTCTCCTGTGCCGTGTGCTTCTGGGATTGTCATCAGACTCTCTGTGCCCATAACTGCCACAGTGTGCAAGCAGTTATTAAAATATTGATGGAAGAAAACCAACCACCATTCATCCTCAGGGAAGAGCAGTTGTTCACAGCGTCTATCTCGGAGCGCTCAGCGGGAGGCCGTCACCCATGGTTTGTGCGTTTGGAGCTGTAATAACGCTGAAGCGTGATGAGAATCGGAAGTGCTCACTTCCATTTCTCTCAGAGTCGGAGGGGAGCCCAGCCCTGGTGACCGGTGGCTGCAGCCCTCCCCATGGCCAGATGTTTTCTCCTGAGCCAGCTCCTCCCTCGGGCTTGGCCAGGGATCGAGAAGGAGCCTCCATCAGAGGAGAAATCTCCATCCCACCTGGATTTCACACTGTCATATGGCTTCACACTCCCCAAGTTCACTGGGTGATGTTTGCAAAGCGCCACAGCAACAATTTTTACTTTAGTAACGACTCCCCAGAACCACCCTGCGCAGCCAAGTGGAAAAATGGAACCATAAGGATCTGAAATGAATTGCTCAGACAGAAGAAATAAAATCCAAAACGCAATTCTTTGTCTTTCATTGCTTTAGCCTGAGTCCAATCTTTCTCTGTTGATGGGCTGTTACCGTCCCCATATTAGAAATGCCTCCTTCCCACACACTTGAATTCCATTTCAGACCGAAGTTATTGGTTTTGCTTTCCTCCGGAGTTGGGAACAGCTGGATGTTGGGCTCTGGACGGGCCGCGGTTGTCACTGAATGGCCATCGGGGGCTCCCTGCGTGATGGATGGCTCCGAGACAGTTCCCTCTGGTAACCCGAGTGGGCCCAGGCGGGAAAGGACCCGCAAGCCGCGTTCCTGCACACCGGGCAGCGAACGGGAGGCAGGTGGCGTGGGAGCCACCAGCTCAAAGTAATCCCCAGCCGTTCTCCGGAACGGCAGCGGGGAGCTTAGAGCTCC
>NW_005318939.1:0-1119 GCF_000412655.1 Myotis brandtii
TATTTTGAAAGATGGAACGATAAAACTGACAGCTTCATTCTCAAGAAATGCTGCCTTGGCCAACAAGGGGAAAGGCAGCATCCTACAGACCCTACAGGTATCAAAAACATGAAAGTGTCTGCTGCCCAATTATCGGGAAAATGAAAATTACCTGAATGAACAAATTCTTAGAAAACCATCACTTAAAAATAATCACAAGAATAAATGGAAAATGTTAACGTTTCTATGAGGTTGAATCTATAAGTAAAAACCTTCCCACAAAGAAAACGTCAGTTCAAGGTCGTTAAAGGCGATGCCTCCCTGACATTTAATCAAACACAGAAGAGCGCCAAGGTCAGGAACACCCTCCCAGGGAACAGGAAGTGGGCGAGCGCTTAGCACTTAGTTTTATGCAGAGAATATCTTTTCTTACAAATGTGGACAAGAAAATTCCGGAAAAGGAAAAGTGCTGGCTAGTCTTGTTAATGATCATTTAGCATGAACTGCTGACTCCTTTACAAATGGGCACAAGAGTAGAGAACTAGAAGAAATCCCCCACAGGGGAGAAAGGTCTTATTTCAGGAACTACAAGATCCTATTTTTAACCAATTGAATACAATAGGAGAGTCCATGGGGTTAAGAAAAATGAAGTTACATCTTTGAGAAAGTGACTCAAAATAGTAGTTTTATAATATCACTCTGTTAACCAAAGGATTATTAATTAAATATTTACATATAAATTTCAGAAACTCAACATCTGTATTTAAGAGTATTTAACATTAGTGCCTTCAATGCTAAACGTGTTTTCCCCTTGCTTATAAAACTTGTATCACATAAATATCTGTAGGTAAGTTGATCTATTTATAAAATAACTGTGCTTTTTACCATAGCATATACAAGGTCTTAGACTACTCTCCTCTGCACTCCTATAAAGTTTTTATCAGTGTACTTCAAGCCACCGCTTATTGGTAAATTAATAGATCATAATAAAAATGGAAATCTATTAGTTAGAAAGCACTCGGAGTTCATACCTTCATTACCTACAGCCTCACATCGTTGCTGAGGAGAATGTGATGACGCTAAACCCGATGATGACAAGCTTTCAGAGCTGGAGAGGGTGGGGTTCATTCCTTGCTGCAC
>NW_005318940.1:0-1119 GCF_000412655.1 Myotis brandtii
GAAAGATAAGCAGGAATTCAAGTCTACATGCAGATAAATTTGATATTAGAGTTGGCAATTTGGATGGCCTCAGTTTTCTCAGTAAAGTAGGAAATGAAGGATATGATGGGCATGAGGGTTGAGTGGGTAGCTTCATTAGAACAGGGCAGGTATGGCTAGTCTCTGATGGTAATAGAGTAAAGTGATAGGATAATAAATCGAAGATTTGTGGGCAGCCTTGAGGACAAGCTGATGATATACACCATCAATTTTGTGGAGTGTCTTTACAGAAAATTCTCAACAGTAAACAGCAGCTGGCAAGCAGGAGGGAATAAAGCAAAATATGGGAATGATGGAGGACTGAGGTCTAGTGAGCTAGGGCACTAGTAGAATGAGGTTACAAAGTAGCTCAAGCCGCTTTATACTCTAGCCTAGTAGGGGAAGAGATTGAGAAAAAATTAAGAAATCATAAACTAGAAGAATGAGACTGGAGAGAAGTTATAATAAAATGAAAATGTGGAAAAGCTGAGAATGCAGACTAGATTATGGTCAGAAAATGAAATATGAGTTTAAAATGATCCTTAACTAGAGAGGGCCCCACTGTAATTCCATGTCCCACCTCTCTACCCCACACCATACATCCCATTAGTGCCAGCCCCAATTCATTTCTTCTTCATCAAATTGTATTTATCCTGTATCTCATGCTTTTAAAATCCAGCTAAAAGAACTAGACTAATCTGTTGAACTAATTCATGATAATATATTGATTGTTGATGAATGCTTGATATTTAGTCATTCCAGAAAATACACTCCCAATGATAATGTTTTAAAACTAGAGATGGAGCAGAGAGTCCTTTTTGGTACTGTTTTATTAATACACTACTTCCCCATCCTGAGCTCCATCCTAAGAAATTCTGATTCAGTTGCTCTGGGATCAGAACTAGACATAAGAATTTTTGCAAGCACCTCCAATAAAGAGGTAGGTCAATGGAAAAGCAACTGGGTTGTAGATGAACCTTTCTCCAGCTCCTCAAATCAATAACTTGTATATGTACTTGACTTTGGTAGTTACGGTTCTTGTCTCTTCATGAAGCTTTTCTATGCCCCCTCCTCCAGTTTTTATCTTCCCCTGACCCAACT
>NW_005318941.1:0-1119 GCF_000412655.1 Myotis brandtii
GTGCCCAGCACTTACTTAAGTTATTTTTTTAAAGAATAAATAACTTAATGAGTTCTGTCCCCCCTCCTTCATTCATGACCACAATAAAGAGCTCCAAGAGACAAGACAAAAGAAACAAAATCCCAGTTTTCAACAGAGTGCCAAACCAAAATGCTAATTTTTTTTCAAAGTACTATAATTCTCTTTTAAAAAACCAAGTCACCAGCACAGAGTTTGGGTTTTCAACACTAACATCAACTGCAAAAAAAGAGAGATCCCTGAGAACAAACAGTGCCCTACAGGGAGAACTCACTATCTACACAGCCCACCACCTGCTCCCCAAAATTCCATCTGGTTAACAGAGTGGGTATCTGTCCAAGGGTGTCACAGCTTTGCCTCATCGTGTGCCAGCAGCAGGCAGGTGAGAAAGCTGTGATGACCAGGATCTGGAAAATGGAGGAGACAGGACATTCTTACTGTCTTCCCCAGGGTGGGGCTGCCCTTCTTATGAAGAGTAGAGACTTGGGGTCACCTGAATGACCTATAATCTCATCTTCTCTTCTGACCTATCTGATTCCCAATGTTATCTGCCATCTCATTCTCAAAAAACACTTGGGATGATTGTCATTGTTTCTTCAGGTCTATGTCCATATCGAGGACTATTAATAAAGCCACATCCTAGTTGTATGATCTTAGACGAGTGTCTTTCCAGTTTCTTGAGCCTCAGTTATCTTGTCTGTAAAATGGGGATAACAATGACCAACCCCAATTGAGTTTAAAATTCCATAATATATCTGGAGAACTTAGCCCAATGCCTGCCACATAGTAGGTATAGAATGAATGAGAGCAGCTTTTACCGTAAGACCCAGAGAATGCAAAATTCTGAAAGGGGACTTTCAGGAACAAAAGGAAAGGACATTGGAGTACGTGGGAACTATCTGATAGAGCAGCAATTGTCAACCTTTATCATCTCACAGCGCACGTAAACTAATTACTAAAATTCTGCAGCACATAAAAAAAGTTATGCCGATTTGACAAAAAAAAAAAAGGTATAATTTTGATTCAATCACAGCTACTGTTGTGTTGGCGGTTGTCATTTCTTCTTTTTAATTTGACAATCTAAGGGAAAAGAGATCAGTG
>NW_005318942.1:0-1119 GCF_000412655.1 Myotis brandtii
TTATTTTTTCAGAAGCTTTAACTATACAAAGGACATGACATATTTACAATATCAGCAATTCTGATGGTGGATAAAAATAAAAATAGAAATAAAGGGAAGGCCTGTGCTAAATTCAAAGTGAAAAATGTTTTGTTCTGATTGAAATTGCCATGGAGCTTTTGATGGCAATAAAATTAAACTAATATTACATGCCAAAAAGTCATTTAACTTTTGAACCTTTCAGGTTTTCAACTCTTTAGACACTTGGGAATGAAAAATTAATTTTCCCAGAGTCTCCAGCTCCTGGAAAAAAATTAAGTATCATTATTTTATATGTCATTGTTAAGGAGACAGTTTTCAAGTAATTTAGTCATGACTAGTGCTAGCTTTCATACTATCTTATGCTGTTTCAGGAATATTTAGGAAAAAACATTAGAAGACTAATTAAACACAGACAATTTCATAATCTCATTTCATGGCTGAGTGGACCAAAGCAGCCATCTCCTATGCAGATATAACAATAGTGAATATTTACTTAATGCCAACCTATAACTTTCTAAGATAGAATATTCATTATTCAAGAAAAGTATCAAAGTCTAACTCATAATAATTAAATTGTGAAATGAAATGAAAAATTCATAACAGAAAGGAAGTAAGTAGAATATCTGTAACTTTCATTAAGCAGCTGTCATGCTCAAATAATGTGTACAGAAAGGACCTAATGACACCTCAGGGGGAAAGGTAACAGAAGCTATCGAGGATGAGGATAATAATTCTTTGGCATAACCCTACATTTTTAATTTGTGTGATTTATAGTTATTTGTAATAGTATCAATAAAGAAATGGCCCTGATTTCCCTCACTTTGTACTTTAACTGTTTAAGCAAACTAACATGGTAAGAATGTTAAATGCCAATTTATTTTTTATGAAAATGCATAAGTTATACTAATACTTACACTGTTTATTTTGTAAACAAGTTGATTTTGTTCTTCATTTTTCTTTCTAAGTTCAGTTTCCAGATCTAATATTTTAATTTGTAAGGCCCTCTCTCTAGATGACATTTTCTCTATTTCTTCAGAAACCTGTAATTTTCATTAAAAAAGTAAAGTAACTAAATGTACTTTCTTTAAAGTATAAAGC
>NW_005318943.1:0-1119 GCF_000412655.1 Myotis brandtii
TCAACCAATGAGCCAAACAGGCCAGGCTCTTTCTAGCATTTCTTTCAGGAGCAGCCTCAGGTCTTTGTGGTTGTGTAGCCACGTGGACAGTGTCTCCAGAAAGGTGGGCACCCAGTTTCAGGGAAAAGAGAAAGCTCTTCCACGACTGATTCCCAGTCAAGGAAAGAGGCACTGTAGGGGCACTGTGGTTGTATGCTGGGCCAGAAGAAGAGAATTCAAAAAGGCTGTCCCACAATTCCAGAAGCTAATGGTGGAGAAGAAGTTAACCATGGGCTCTGGCATCCTAAATGAGAGAGTGTGGCCTCAGTCAAAGGAGTGAGGTTGAGGTCAGAGGGCAAGCACCTGTCCAGATTAGGGTTTGGTGAGAGGCCAGGAGAAGTCAGGGTATCTCCAATTGGCTCTGCTGTGCCTTTTGGGTGCCCAAATATGCTGTGGGAGGTTGTCCAGACAAGCACTGGGGAGCCATCACTCATACAACATGATTCAGAAGACACATGAATCATTATTGATGACCGTAGGTTTGATTCACACTGTGATCTCGCTTCAGAGATTCTATTCCATCTTTAAAGGGGCTTGCAGTTTGATTTTTTTGTTCCCAAAAGGAAACATCTTTGATTCTTTTAAAAATGTCAGCCCTGATATAGTAATGTGTGTATCTGATACCATTGCTTTTAAGGTCATTACAAAGCACAGAATGGCTTTTAAAGAGAAGTGAGAGAACACATTATTGCTATTGTGTGCCAACTCAACAAGATGTTGGAGCTTTTATTTTTACTGGTATAATCCAGAAAATAGCCCTTATCATTATGTAGCCAGCATCGTAATGGGTTGTGCAGAGTTTGTCCTGTTCAGCTGAGATTTTTTTCAGAACAAACAGCACTGGGTATTGCATCTTACCCATAAAACATATCCTATATGTAATTCTTAAATTGAGCTCAAACCAACTATCAATTACTTGTCAAATACCCCATCTGACAATTAATCCAAAGTATCATTGCTGACCTTCTCTCACTCTTCCCAGCTCTGTGTCCAGCCAGGAAATTGTTGGAAAAATGGGGAGTGGAAAGGAAGCTGATGGGTGGTAGGAGGAAGAAGGATACTGGCCGTGTGGTAAAGCAG
>NW_005318944.1:0-1119 GCF_000412655.1 Myotis brandtii
TTTTTTCTTAATTTTAATTTCACTGCTGTTTCCACCTATTTTATTTTTATCATCATCATCTTTGGCTCTACAGTTTGTAGTCAAGAGTCAGTCTACTCCAGCCTCTGCCATTTGCAAATCTGGCTCTCAGAACTTCAACTTGAATCCACTTTTCCCAGATAATTGCTTTTCCAAGAGGGTAGGGCAGAACATTTATTTGCATTTATGATTCCACACTTCTCCAAGTTACCTGAAGTGGGTTGAATCGTGCCCCTCCCCAAAATTCTTATCCACTTGGAACCTCAGAATGTTACCTTATTTAAAAATTAGAGTTTTGCAGATACTAAAAGGTCAAGAGGAGATCAAACTAGATTAAGATGGGTCCTAAAATCCATAGACGGTAATGTGAAGACAGAGGCGCAGATTGGAGTGATGCATCTATAAGCCATGGAACACCAAGGATTGTCAAGAGCGACCTGACGCTAAGAAGAAGCTCATATTGTTCCCTACAGTCTTCAGGGGGAGCGTGAACCTGCTGACAGCTTGATGTGGGGCTTCTGATCTCTAGAACAGTGATAGAATAAATTTCTGTTGTTTTAGTCCAACAACTTTGTGGTCATTTGTTAGAGCAACCCTGGAAAAATAATACAGATTTTGACGTAAACTAGAAAACTTAGAATCATCTTTTTTTTTCTCCCTTGTCCATGCCTATCCCCATTTTCTTTCATGGGGGGAAAAATATCACTGTTAAATTGCATACATTTTACTACTTAGTGGTACCCTTTTCTCAGTCTCTGCCTTTGGCAACATTGTTCATAGCTTTGTTAGATTTAATCATAACATGACTCTTATGATGTAAGTAAAAATTTCAAAACTTCCCATGGTTCTTTGCTTATGAGTTATATAAAAATTTTTCATCTTGATATTCAAGATCTTTGAATGACCTAGCAATATTTCTAACTTTTCTAATCTAAGGTTTATTCTTTTTGTTTTCTTTTCCATGAGTATTCTATACTATGCTACAGATTGTGGAAATATAATGTTCCTATTAATTGACATCTGATTCTTCCAATCTAAAATATTAGCTAATTTAAAAAATCGAATAGCTTATTTACCTTTAAATTAGTTATGTTTTGTCCT
>NW_005318945.1:0-1119 GCF_000412655.1 Myotis brandtii
GGGCTCCCGCCATTTTGGACCCAGCTTTCCTTTTGGTTGGCTTCATTAGAGGCAGGTTCTTTCCATGTGATGAGTTCTAGTAGAGTCAGGTGTTTTTCCTTCCCAGGTCCAGTCCAGAGTAAAGAAAGCTTTTCTCTCCTAATTATTCTAGCTAAAGTCCTGGTAGGGTTTGACTGGATCACACATCCAATCTAGAACCAATTACTGCAGTCCAGCTAAGAGATGACTTAGCTGGTCAGGAGCAGGCCATGGGATCACCCCTGGAACTCAGAATGCCCCCCAGAAAGGTCATAAACAATGGATGGCCATGGTGTAGAATTTCAGGGACCCTACACATCAGCCCCCTTACGGGAAAGTTCATTGAAGAGATCCCGTGTTTTTCCAACACCACAGCATTTGATGTGCTGCTCTCTGGAACTGAAGAGTGAGGGAAACTTATGTAGGACCTTAGAGAAAGAAAGGTTCATTCTGGCTCAGATAGTCAGGAAAGACTTCAAGGAAAAGATGGCATTGGACTTGAACCCCCCAAATAAAAGGATGGTTGAATTTTAATAGTGGGAATGAGGAATGACATTTCAGATGGAAGGACTGATTTGAGCATCTGCTCAAAGGCAGATGAGTGTAAGGTTTTGTCAGAAATCTGTGGAAACAGTTATTGGAAAAGTTTGGATTCTGGTGCAGAAGAACTTAAGTGTCCAAGCTTCTGAAGATCATGAGCGACTGAGGCAAAGCCAGGAGGCAGTTCCTTTAATGTTGGTGGAGGCTGCAAGAACTTCTGCCTACAGACACTTCCTTAGACCGGAGCACAGACCCGGAGGCCAGCCGGGTGCAGGGGCGCCATGGCTGGAATGGGCACTGGGTCTGGGAGTGGGTGGGGGATCCACCAGGAGGCTGCTGAGTTATCCCCTTAGGCCTCTTGATCACCCCTGGGTACTTCATCTCCCACCCCTCTTCACTTTTTAGGCTAAATCCATCCTGCAAGGGTTCCTGGAGGACTCAGGCTACCGCATCCAGGACCTGAAGAGCTTCCACTTAGTAGGACTTGGTACAACTCTGTGTGCCATGAATGTCACCGAAATCTCACTTATACAGATCTCAGAATTCAGGTAACCAAGTAAA
>NW_005318946.1:0-1119 GCF_000412655.1 Myotis brandtii
GATTTCCAACACCTTCCAGGTGATGTTACTGCTGCCGGTCCATGGGCCACATTAGACAGAGAGGCCGGGGCGTACTGGCTCCCGAACCTTTCTGCACACTGCAGTCGCCTGGGAGTTTTTAAACCTCGGTGTATGGGTCCTGCTGCCAGAGATTCTGATCCAAGTGGCCCAAGGTAATGACGGGACTTTGGGGCTTGAATGTGCTGACAAATTTGGGAACCAGTGCCTCTGAGCTGGGGACCAGTGTTCCTCTTTTGGACCCAAATATTTAATTTTAAAGTTATTTTTTAGGAATGGATATCAACTACTGCCCTTTTTTAGCTACTGTTTTATTTTATTTACAAACCAAATGAACTTAGACCCAAAGTATTCTGCCAACGTTTGCACAGATCTGAGATCAAGATCTGACGTCCTTCCTACCCTTCTTATTTTCCTTCTGTGGTTTCACATCACGCTATCTTTATCAATAGTGGGGTTTCCCCCTTTGAAATTACAGTGATGCCAGTGTGACATTCCTCTGTCCAAATAGGCCACACAGGGTACCTGCCTGTGCTCGGCGCGGGGCCACGTCTGCAGGTTATTGGGAGCTGTACTGGCAGAGCTGTTTCCTTGGCCCTCCCTGGCTTGTCCCTGTAGCCCTAAGCCCCGGGGAAGTCAGTCAGGGCAACAGCGTGGCCTCGGCCCTGGGAAGAACTTCCTCGAAGTTTCTCCCATTCACACCCTTACCTCACCCTCTCTCAGAAAGACTCCACAAATGAACAAAAACAAAGACCCCACTTTTGTTGTTGTTATTTAGAGCAGTTTTAGGTTCAAGCAGATATAAAGATTTCCCATGTTCCTCCTGCCTCCCCCCGGGCACAGCCTCCCCATGACCCAAGTCCTCCACAGAAGTGGTCCATTTGTTACAGTTGATGAGCCCACATTGACACATCATGGTCACCCCACGTCCATAGTTTATGTTAGGGTTCCCTCTTGCTGCTGTGCATACTGGGGGTTTGGACAAATGTGTAATGGCATGTACCCCCATTATGGCAGATACCCCATCTTTATCGTCCCTGGAGAATAACAGCAAATGCATCAGGCTGCCCGGCGAGGGGCTGTGAGAACTCTGTGTGCACT
>NW_005318947.1:0-1119 GCF_000412655.1 Myotis brandtii
GGAGGACTCTGAAGGCTCAAGGAAGCCTCGGGGGCCACAGTGAGCCCTGGACCGGGCAGATTCTGGCTCCAACTCTGTGTGTCTTTGCAAACCCCTGGACCTCACCTGGGCAGGTGCTTGGCACAGCCCCCGATGGAGGTAGGCCCTCCGGAGGCAGCAGTGCTGTCTTCCTCATCCTGCTCAGGGCTGCATCTTGCTTCCTTAGCATTCGTTAGAAGCATCGTCGTTGTTTAACCTGCTAGGAAATACCGTAGCGACTGGTTCCGAAAGAGCAGCTGGGACTTCATAGGCGGCTCTCCGCGGAATTCTGTTCACAGGGAGCAGGAGGCCTCCGTGCTCCATGTCCCCCAGGACCGAGAAACGGAGGTATCCGCAGGCTGGGGCAGTTGTTTCCCCGAAGGCTGGTGGCTAATTGTAGTAATTCTTATGCTTGTAAAGATTTTTTTTCTGTCCCATATCTCACTTGCCTCCCTAACTGCCCCATGAGAGAGATGCCCACTGGTCCTTGAACACATCTTGGTTCATTCCTACCTCAGGACCTTTGCACTTGCTGCCTGGGATTCCTCCTTCAGAACTGTGCCCAGTGCCTCTTTCTCATCCAGGTCTCAGCTCAGTCGTCACCTCCTCTGGAAGCTTTCCTTGGCCTTAGGAATTAAACTGATCTGGATTAAACTCTCTCTCACTGGCTCTATGAACTTGTGTGAGTCACTTAACCTCTCAGGACCTCAGCTGCCTTGTCTGTAAAATGAGAATAATGACAACAGAAACCACCTTCCTGAAGGGAGGGTGGGAGGCTCAGTGGAGATGGGTATGCAAGGCCTGACACATCGAGTTGGTCAACAAGGAGTTGGTCAATAGGTGGTAGTATTTTTCTTCTTGCCTCCTTCTCAGGTGTCGATGGAGTGTGAGCTCAGAGAATTGAGAGGGCCATCATTAAGTAAAATCACACAAAAATATCTGACTTTTACAAATTTACAAAATCCCACGACCACATGAAACACACTATTCGGGCCTCCAGGACTTTGGAAGGAGCCTCCACCATGAGGAGGGGCTGGAGCTCCATGAAACCCCTGGTATAACCACTTCTGCCCCTGCTGCTCTCACTGCACACACACACAC
>NW_005318948.1:0-1119 GCF_000412655.1 Myotis brandtii
CTGGGCCCCCCTCCCCACAGGTCCCCGCAGGCCGGTCTTTGGGCTCCCCCTCCCCACAGGTCCCCGCAGGCCCCTCCCCACAGGTCCCCGCAGGCCGGTCGCTTCTCTAGAGCCTCACCTTTCCAGTCTGTAAAATGGGTCAACAGAGATGGCGCTCAGAGAGGGGAACTGTGTCGCTTGATGGCAAAACCTGAACCCCCACCTACACAGCAGCCTGGCCCATCGTCTGCGGAGGAGCCCCCTCCTTTAGCTGTTGCCCAGGGCAGGAGGCCGCCTCACCCTCCCCTGGCGCAGCCCCCTGGCTGGTTCCTGGGCCTCCATGTCCTCGTCTGTACGGTGGGCGCAGGCGGGGGACTAATGACGCGCCTGGTGATGCAGGCCTTGCAGGCCCGTGGTGCTCGGCGAATGGAGGCTGCAGGCGTCACAGCCCAGAGGGGCCCCCAGTTTGCCAGGGTCACCCAGCCCGGGCCTGGGCACCCCTCCCCATCTCACACGCTTTATCACCGCAGCCGGGCCTGTCCCCATGGGCTGACCTGGTTGGCAGGGCCCTGAGCCTGCAGGATCACAGCGCCCATACTGTCCTGGGGGAAGGTGGGCCGCACGGCCTCTCCCCGGGCTCAGGGCTCAGCGAGGGCCTCCTGGGCCCAGGTCCGACTTTCCCGGGCCCTGGCTTTTTTGTCCCCGTGGCCCTTCCACCTTTGACTGCACTGCTATGATGGCAAGTAAAATCCAGGCTAGACTCCACCCACCTTTCCTTCAGGTTTTAAAAGAAATGAAGGTATTTGCCCCAGGCACTGTGCCTCCGCTCCCAGTGAAGGGCCTGGCCACGCCTCCGGGAGCTGCCAGCCTCGCCCCCTCCTGTGCAGAGGTGCCCATGGCTTGGCCCAGTGACACACTTTCCTCCCCCGGAAGACCCGTGGGAGAAAGCGTGTGGCTTCCCTCCAGCCTCGCCCCTGCTGCGTGCAGGCTCCAGGCCCATGGGGCACCCAGGAGGCAGAGACTGCTGTCCCTACTACTTGCTGCACGTCAGGCCAGAGGGAGGGCTGGGCACAAACCCCCAAGGCCCTGCCCTCATGGAGTTAACAGCCTTTCTCAGGTGGGAGCCTGCAGCTCCGAGGA
>NW_005318949.1:0-1119 GCF_000412655.1 Myotis brandtii
GAGGGACCATCCTGTCTTATTCATCATTGTAAGCCTAGCCCCTGGCCCTCTGCCTGGCACAGAGAGGGTGCAATAAATACTGTTGAATGACTGAATGATTTGTGTTTGTCCTTCAAAGAGTTTTCCAGACTACACCTGTCCATAAACAGATATAAATTGTTAACAGTGGTTTACAATATAGCCACTTCTATCACCAAGGAGGATGGAGTTTCTTGACTGATGTAGCCAACTTTGTCAACAAAGTCCACTGTTATTCGCAACGTGCCTAGTTTAGAAAGTCCCTCAGAGGAGTGCCACCAGCAGGGGGTGATAGCTTTATCGCTGCCTCCCTGGGCTGGAGGTCAGTGCTGGCTTACAACGCTCATATTGGGCTAGGGGTCACCTCTGGGATTCCAACTCCCATGGGATATTTTAGCCCAAGCACGTCAAACCCACAGCAATGCCGGCCTGGGGGCCATTAGTGATTTACTCTGGACCACATGGGAAAGAGGGCAGAGCCTGAAACAGTCTTTCATGCTCGTGTTGTGAATTCAGATCATGGCTTCAAAGATGGTGCCGAAATGTTGGTCACCCAAAGTCAAGGGGCCTAGGTTTTGTTTTCCAGGGCAAAGGGACACCATCACTGATGGGAGAGTTCTGTGGAGGTGACCCAGGGGTGGGTTCCCAGCCACCACTTCCCTTGTCGTGTCCATTGGCCTAGAGTATGGGACATAAAAGATGTCAGTGGCCCCAATGCTCAGTCAATCACTGGGTGTGAACCCAGCTTGTGTGGGTGACGGCCTTCAGGGAACCTTTCTCCTGGAGGCCAAGCCCAGCAGCCCCCACACTCAGTGCCCCATTGATGGGTCTCCAGGGGTCTGAGATCAGCTGGGCTGCTCAGTCACCAGAAGGGACCTTTTCCAGGGTTAGAAAGAGGTGAAGGATGAAGAGTCCTCATTCCCCCAAAGAAATGGTCTCAACTATCTGATTGGGTGGAAATTGTAGGTGATAGAGCTCTCAAAAAAAACACCACATGCTGATGCTGACAATTTAATCATCTCCAGTGCTTCCCCGACCTCAGGCTTTATGCCAGGAATAGCAATACTGGGAAGGAAGGAAGGAAGGAAGGAAGGAAGGAAG
>NW_005318950.1:0-1119 GCF_000412655.1 Myotis brandtii
GAAGTTTGCACAGTGTTTCTGTGTCTTCCTCGCCTACACTCAGGTGGCAGAGAGGCATGCTGCACAGCAGATAGATCTTCATTGAGAAAGCACTCTGCACACCTGTGGTTGTGAACAATTTTCTTGTCACGTGCCAGGGTATGCTATTTCTTTCATTTAGACGGCTTGTCTTTTCCTGTATTCTCTGGATGTACAGGTTGATGTTTTAATCAAATTTGCCAACCTTGTGGCCATTATTTCCTCAAATATTTTTCTGTCCAATTTTCTATTTTTCCCCTCCTCTATTTGGAACTCCAATCACATGTATTTAAATGGCTCAATAATCCCCACAGATCATTGAGCCTTTGTTCAATTTACTTCCAATATTTTATCTCCTCTGTTGTTTAGTTCTGTTGGTGTATTCTATCTAGCCGACTTCATGGCCCTTAAAGGCAAATGTTGACTTACTCTGCTTTAAAAAGTAAGATACGGACTTTTCTGGTGGTGTTTTCTAGGTGCTTAATAGAAGCTTTAGAATAACAATTGCTCTGTAATGCCAAAGAACCCACATTTCTCAGGATGGAAGCTTTAGCTTAGCTTGTGAAGAACCTACTGTGTATTCAACCACATGGGATTCACATTTTTCATGCTCATGAAGGTCTAGCCTGTTTGTTGGGAGTTAGTTGCTCTCAATGGGAAGCATAGCCAGAGGAAAACTTGACAACATGCCACTCTGGGCACAACTGCAGGCACTATCCACTTCCCAAACTCCAAACTCCCAGGTTCCTGAACCGCTGCCCACCTCACTCCCTCCCCTACCCCAATCTCATTAGCTCTGTTTTTTGCCAACCTTAATCATTTTGGTGTTTTTATAGTTAGATTACAATTTTCTAATCTGCACCACCTGAGTAGCTGTGCATGGAAAATGGCTAAATCTCAACTCTTTAGTTTGAGGCAACTTTGGGGAAATATTCTGGGCAGGATGCTCTTGGCTACTTAGAAAATTATGTTTCCTAAGGCGGTGCTCCCAAATCATGTTATGCAAAGGGAGATGGCTCTGCTCTAGAATATCTAGGAGCAAATAAGCAAAACCAGGTTAATCAAAACCACTTAAACGTTAACTCTGCTCTCTTGAAAAGC
>NW_005318951.1:0-1119 GCF_000412655.1 Myotis brandtii
TCTTATGTAAGATAACCCATCTCTTATAACAAACCATCTGCAGGAGCCACTGTGAGCAATGATCACCCGGAAGGATGAGCTATGGGTCTGGGCCTTTTCCCACTGAGATTTGATCACAGAATAAGCTTTTTCCCTCTGAACTCAGGAGGGCACCTTCATACCCAAAGCAGCCAGTCCCACCTCCCTATTGCATGCATTTCATTGTGTTTTGTGTAACAGACTTCGATTTGAACTCAAAACAACTCTTAGTGCATTTTTAAATAATAATGCAAAGCACTCATTTATCCCAGGAATTCTATACTGCAATGATCATACATCCCCAAAATGAGTTAAAACTCACTTGTTTAGATAAGTTCACCAATGGGCAAGAGTTAATGACTCCACAGATCAAGACCCATGACGTGTACACCCTGGACTAGAGTGAGAAGTTGGTGGGTCTGGAATTATCATTTCTCTCTCAACCATGTCCTATTTGGGAGAGGATAATAGCGCCCAGCAGATCTTTTGTTTGGTGCTTCTTATATATAGTAAAATACTGTAATTTAACAGCTTGCTGGGGGAACAAGAATTTGTTCCAGTTCCTGATTTAAATGTTTATGCTAATTGCTATTTATTGGCCCAGATGCAAATGATAGGTTGGCCAAAGTGAAATTTTATGACGAGCAAACTCCCCCCTTTTGTGCAAATTGAAAAAGTGAAACAAGAGGAGGAGGAAATGAGCCGAAGATGGTCTTAATGGCGGCTTTTTAATGGGGAAGATAAAATTAAGACTGATTTACGTGGCCAACTCCCCTGTTTTCTCGTATCAGCTCATTTGGCAGGAAAAATGGAAAAGTAATTGTTCCTCTTTCAATGTGGGCCTCAAACCATTATTTATTGGCGGGAATTAATCGCTGTTTATCCTTCACTCACGTGGAAAGCGCTCCATCAGCATTATGAACCCAGCAACTCAACTAGTCCCTTGCAATTTAGTCGGCAGCGAGCTTGGCTGCTGATGAGGCATGCCTTAATTTTCTGGGCTGTGGGAGTTAATGAAGACTCCTTCTGAGGTGGACATATTTGTATTTTTACAACATTAATAACAAAGACCCACACATTCTCTTCGGCAGCAAAAAAAAA
>NW_005318952.1:0-1119 GCF_000412655.1 Myotis brandtii
GCATTAGGAAGGTTGAGAACCACTGCTAAGTTCTGCCAGTATATAGTAGTACTACTGATTTTTTCCTTGGGAGAACCTTGACTGATCTAATACCGCTCCATTTTAACACAAATAGGGGGTATCATGTCATTTCTCCACTTTTGAAAACATTCACAGTATTGTGCAATGATCACCACTGTCTAATCCTAGAACATTTTCATCTGCCCCTACACATTAGCAATTACTCCTCATTCCCAACTCCACCCCCTACCCCCAGGCCCTGGAAAAAGCATTGATTTACTTTCCCTGTGGATTTGCCTATTCTGCACATTTCATACAAATGCAATCATACCACACATCATCTCTTGTGTTTGGCTTCTTTCACTTGACATAATGTCTTCAGGGTTCATCCATGTTGTAGCATGAGCCAGTACTTCATTCTTTCATATTGCTGAAAAATATTGCACTGTATGGATATGTAACATTTTGTTTATCCATCCATCAGCTGACGAACATAGGATTGTTTCCAGTGTTTTAATACTGCTGCCATGAACACTTTTGCACCAGTTTTTGTGCGGGTTGTGTTTTTGGTTCTCTTGAGAATATACTTAGCAGTGTAATCACTATGATGTAAGCCCACTCTTTTTGGAATGTGGGTTTGGTGATGTAAATCTCACTGAGATGTTCATGTCCTTGTCTTAGCAGTCTCCACGCAGAAATGGAAACTCTGAGACTAGGGCTACAAAACAAGTGAACAAGGATAGTTGTGGTGCACTTTGCAAAATGATGGGGTTGTATTAGCAATGGGAGATGGGTACTACCTAAGGTCCAGGCAAATAGGGCCCCTGCTCTGAGCCCTCTGCCTCAAGAGTCTCCACAATTTGTCGTTACTGCCTCAAAGATTTTGAAATTTTCCTCTGATCCACTAACAGTGTTATCCAGATGGGCTGCCTCATCCATTTATCTAGGGTTTGTCTTGTGACTTCTACCCAAATGTGTGTGGGTGACCAAATGCCCCAAGAAACTGCAAGATGATGTCCATGTGGTTGTCCTAAGACCTGTGGCCAGCACCAGTTCCAAAAGGGAAGCCTGGTGAACAGATATCTCAGATACACACACACACACACACACACACACACA
>NW_005318953.1:0-1119 GCF_000412655.1 Myotis brandtii
GGCATTAGGAAGGTTGAGAACCACTGCCCTAGAAAGACTGATCCAACTGTGACTGAAGTTGATATCAAGCTATACTGGACTTCAGAACATAAAAGCCACAATTTTTAAATGTAATTTTTTTTTGGTTTACCAAAAAAAGACTACTGATTAAAACACACACATGTGCAATGATTCTGGAAAATATAAATTTCTGGCTTTCAAAGGTTTACAATAAATCAGAAAGTATAAAATATGATCATATCAACTAAGCGTTACTCTTCAAAACATGCTATTTTTCTTGATTCTTGAAATTACTACTTGATGTCAGGATTATTTGCATAAATTCCTGTCTTCTGTGATAAATTGCAGAGAAGAGAGACCAATCTTCTATTCATCTCCTTATCCTTAATATCTAGCACAGTGCTTTGCACATGGAAAATGTTCAGTATGTTTTTATTGCATTTACCTGAAATGACAACTAATGCTACTCCGGGATTTATGGTAAATAGGAAATGAGTGATTTAGATCATGACATCCTATTGCTTTAGGTTAAATGGCATTTTTGTGTGTGTGTATGTCCTCTGGGCCAGATCTTTATTTAAATTGCTACCACTTGATGATTTGTGTTTTGTTTTGTTCTATTGAGCAAAGACATTGCTCAATACTAGACAGAAATAGTTTTGTGGAGATAGAAGAAAGGGAATTGGGAGATGAAGGCTCCAGGGATTTGTGTTCTTACAAGGAATATGCTTCATTATCAAAGGCATGTTAAATCAGCTTGTTCACTTACCAAATTACATAGGTAAAACATAACATTCTAAGTTTAGTGAGGAAAATAAAATGAAGAAAAACTCACTCCCAAGAATTAAAAATATGTGCAATAATAATCATATCTGGATTGTAATCATTGTCTTTGACCTTCTGCAGCTCAAATTACTCTCAACTACTTTTATATAGTTGCATTAGAACCAAATGTTCTGACAAGTTCTGATTCATGTTTTATTCTCAGAGCTGTGAATCTTTGTTCTTCCTGGAACAAACTGAGTGAACGACCTCCCTGTCTGATATTTCTCTGGCTTCAAAAGTAAAAGCACCCAAAACTACTTTGTCTAAGGCAGTGGTTCTCAACCTGTGGGTCGC
>NW_005318954.1:0-1119 GCF_000412655.1 Myotis brandtii
CCGGGCCTCGTGGGGCTCCAGAGGCCAGTGTGATGGTTCAGATCAAGGTCACGTCAAGTCCCAGCATTGTCACCCTCAACAAAACGCACTGCACTGTGCGCTGGAGGATGACCTGGAGGGTCAGCCCATCCCCTTCACTTCATGAGCCCTGGACGGTTGCTGTGTGAGGTCAGTCCCAGGGGGGTTGGCCCAACCCCCTGTGCTCGCCATCAGGGCCCCTTCCCGCTCCCCCACGGCCTCCCCATGAAGCTGTCCTCGCTCCTCTCCACCCCACTGAGAAGCGGCATGACACACTTGAGCTTGTCACATGCTGAGCCATATGGTTTCTTCTGCTCAGTTAAGGGCCCCGGGAGACAGCAGGTTCTTTGAGGGGTGAGGACTGCGGCCTCGGTGTGACCCCCTGGGACCCAGCACAATGCTGGGCACGCAAAGCCAGCCCTCCCTAAATGCCTGTTGATCTGGTATTTTTTGCATGAAAACCAGATCATTAAAAATGTGGGCCTGGAAACGATCCACAGTATTCCCAGGGAGACAGCCCCAACCCCGCTCCCAGCCCACCCTCCGCCATCCACAGTGTGAGTTCTGGCTGGGAACTGGGCCCTCGTTCAGCCCATCTGCTCGGCATCTCTTTGGTGGCTTTTTCTCAGTTTCGCATGAGAAAAAAAAATCCCCTTGAAAAAGACAAACAGCGAAGAGGTGGGGCAGGAGGAGTGGGACCAGTTGCAGCAGGCATGGCAGTGGGGGCAGTGGTCTGGGGGAGGGAGGGCCTTCTCAGGCGGGAGGCCGGCTGCTCCTCCAGCAGCCCCTCCCCAACCGAAGAAGCAGCTACAAGAAGGGCTGTCCCTGCATGTGGGGGTGGGATGAAAAGAGCACTTTACTAAAGACAGTTTGGGGCTTTGAGTTTAACTAAATCTGCTGGCTACCGTAGGAACACAGGTATCCTCAGAGGGTCCTTAGGTGAGTCATTTTCTATCCAGTTTATCTATAAAAGAAATGGACCGTCCATCCCTGACACTCTGCGGCTCCCAAGCTAATCAATACCGAAGGGGTATGCCTGCCACCCCTGCCCCACCTGCACTGCCAAGGAAACCAGGTGAGACCTTCCCCCACGGCCCAGAC
>NW_005318955.1:0-1119 GCF_000412655.1 Myotis brandtii
GAACAAGTTGGGGGGATGTATGTACTCATCTTTCCTTGATCTGAAATTCTTGTCTACTCTACACATCCTCACCCAGTAGACACAGTCGAAATGAATACAGATGAAAAATCTAAAACCAAAACCATGTTTGTTTCATCCAGTGACTTTCAAAATTCCTGCATTCCTTTATTTGCTGAAATAAAGGACCAACTCACTGGTGACCACTCGCTGAGCTCACACATGTCTAGGAAAGCAAGGCATCTACATACACAATTATAACATAAATAATTAGAGCAGGAAACAAATCAATGTACTACAGGAGATCAGAGGAGGGATAAATTACTTGGAGCTAGAAGGGACTGCTGGGGGGATGGATGGCAGATGTGACATCCGAGTGCTGCCCTTGAGGAAAGGAGAGGATGTGGTCCTGTGGACAGGTGTAAGATGAGTGGGGGGTAGGGGTGGAGCAGACAGGCATTCAGAAGGAAGAAAGACATGCACAAATGTTCAGAGGCAGAAACACAAAGCATGTGCTGGAGAAACAAGGAGCAGAAGGTCATGAGGAAGGGAGAGAAGGAGGAATCATTCATGGCCAGGGCTTCGAATGCGGTGCTGCTGCCAATAATGGTTTTCCTGGGGATCTTCTTTGGTCCCACCGTGAGACCAGGGTACAGAACTGCCATGTGACAACTCATGCATCATTTAGGACACCTTATTGCTGGCATCTACTTCCTTCCTTCACGGCAAGCAAAACATTCTGAATCTAACTTGAGCCCCTGAGCCCTGGTGTCTACCATTCATGTCAAATGTTAGTGCTGAACCCTGCAAGGCCCTGAAAATTTGAATTTCCTATTAAAGCATTTGTGACCTTAATGGGATTTTTAACTCTCAAAGCCAAAACAATAAATGCACATAATATTGGCTACTCAGTCAGTACAATGGGATATGGATGGGATGTGGTGACAGATCTTTTTTCTGACCTTAGTATTTCTGAAAAATAAAACATCTATTAAAATTGAAGAGTGACGTTAAAGGGTAAAAGTACTTAACTCACAAGTATCCAGAGAGCAGCTGCCTGGCCCTCAGTGTGAAACCATGGTCAAGGGCCCAATTCCCAGAGTGCACTGGGGCAGAGTTATA
>NW_005318956.1:0-1119 GCF_000412655.1 Myotis brandtii
AAGGAGAACAAGTTGCTCACCGAGAATGAGTTCAAGATTCCGTTCTTGTGCTTTATGTTGGATTGCTGCATTGTCTCAATTCTCTTATGGACATTACTGTATGGGGAAAAGATGACATTGAAAAGTGTATTATAGGGTAGCTTTAATTTTTAGGGTTTTACTATACTCCGAAGAGTAGACATTGCTAATTTCATTGTGTATCTTTTTTTCACCCCAACTACTATTATCTGCCATGCATATATTTCGTTTGGCATGTAAGCACATGGTTCCTAAAATTGCTGACAAATAATCTCCATTACACATTTTGCTGGCACTGTGGTCTCACTGTAAATGCTCTCTGTATGTTCCTGGGAAGTTGCATAATTGCAGTTGCTCTAGTTAACTGTGCAATATGCTCAGTGGCTAATGGCCTAATCAGGACTTGAAAAATGTATAAACAGTTCAACAGAAGCAATTGATTCACTGAACGCTTTTCACCCAGACAAGGGTGACCTAATGGGAATTAAAAAGACGGAGGTGTGCAGCAGTGTCTTTGATGCATTGATGTTAGCGCGTTCCCACAATT
This sequence comes from Myotis brandtii, assembly GCF_000412655.1. Taxonomy (NCBI): domain Eukaryota; kingdom Metazoa; phylum Chordata; class Mammalia; order Chiroptera; family Vespertilionidae; genus Myotis; species Myotis brandtii. Next base: position 566 of record NW_005318956.1, read on the forward strand.
CCCATGCATTATTGCTCATTGATGGCGGATCCATTTCCATATGCATGAGCCTGGAGTGCCAAATGGTCATCCTAATTGGCTCTGACTTGGTATTCTTTAATGTGGATGTTACACATGTAACAACTTTTTACTCTCCTCTAACTGCATCTGACTGCTGGCTTTGGAGAGGCAGCCTGTCTCACGTGTCCCCTGTGGCATCGCCCTCGCCCTGGTTGCTTAGGATAGAATTACAGTGGAGACTGTGCAAGCAGGAATGCAGGGCTTACCTCTGTGCATTGTTGATTGACACACATTCTTGCTTCTGTGTCCTCAGGGACACCTCTTCTTCCAAAATGTCCAGCTGAGATGCACAGGGTTAGAGATTTTCAACAGGGACTAAGTAGCCCCTCAAAAATCCAGGTGTCTACTTGGAGCAGGAGTAGTAATAACAATTGTCATTGTCATGTCTGCTTTCCATCGGAATTTATTAGGTAGCTCCTAAATTCCACATCTCTTCCCCCATTCAACTTTATAAAAGTACTAGAGGCCTGGTGCATGAAATCCGTGCACTGGGG
>NW_005318957.1:0-1119 GCF_000412655.1 Myotis brandtii
AATTAAGTCATATTCACAGGCTCCAGGGGCTAGCTAGGACAATAGACATGTCTTTTCAGGTGTGTGTGTGGGGGAGGGGGGGCACTATTCAACCCATTACAAAGATTATCTGAGTAACACAGGACAGCTGTCAGGTAGAATTTCCTGGTGGCATCTTAACCAGCTGCTCCCTGAGTAGGTAGCACTGTGTCTCAGGAATTAGACCCTGGATCCCATGGCCGACACTCAGTCCCGGTGTGGAGCTTCAACGGCTGCACAACCTCAGACAAGTTACTTGGGTAACCCCTGCCTCTGTCCTTTATCTGACATTTGGCAAGAACTGTAACACCTGTATGGAAAGGCTGTTGTGAGGATTAAAGGAGTTGATATGCGTGAAGTGATTACAAGATAGCCTGGCCAGGGCAGGCCCTAGAGTGCTGGTTTCATTTTCACCACCCTGGATGTCGGTGATTGTGTCGACAAAAGAAATTTCAAACCTAAATAAAGGTTTAAAGAGTTTATTTGAGCCAGAGTTGAGGGCCAGACCTAGAAGCAAAATCTCAAAGGGCTGAGAAATGCTCTGAGGAATAGCAGTTTCATAGCTTATTTTATATATTAAAACCAAAGGAGAAAAATTAAGGAAGGGTGCATGAAATCCATTGGTGGTAGATTAAGAAGGCAGGAGAAAGTAAAGTGGGAAAATCTCTAGGTCTGATAAAAAGATAAATGGAGAGATACATGCTTCCTTTACATTGGTGGGTGCAGGGTTTACCATGCATAGTTTACAGAGGTATGAGGCTAAAAGATAAAATGAAGAATGTTGGGGTCATCTCACCCTGGTACCGGGTGTTTATCTCTGGAGGTCTGGAGAAGACATCATTCTGACATTTTAAGTATGTTATCCTAGATGCACAAAAACGACGGACGGGGCTTACTCAAGATAAAGATTAATCTATCACATAGGCCTTAGGACATGACTTCTCATTATAACCTGTTCAGTTAGGAATTTTAATGATCAGAACATCCTGTGTGGCTACTTCCAGTTACTGAGCTTGTCAGGTCTGCTATGCAGCCCTTTTTCCTTTCACAACTACCATCTATGAAATGCAGAGTCCAAAATTGCAGTGAGACTTTTCATGA
>NW_005318958.1:0-1119 GCF_000412655.1 Myotis brandtii
TTGACTAATGAGTTTGCCGACCACTGATCTAAGGAGAGATGTGGAGTAAGGAAACAAAAAAGAAAGATAAGAGGAAAATCAGAAAAGCAGCTTCCCAGAGGCCACGGTTTTACAGAGGACTAAAATAAGCCTGCTGGATTAGTGGCATGAAGGTTATTTTTTTATGGCAAAAAGAGTCATCTCAACAAAAGAGCAGAAACAACTTCAAAGTGTGTTGATAAAGGAATAAGAGGGTGAATAGAGTAAGTGTAGACAACAAATCTTTCAGGAAGTTTTCTGTTCAGGGAAGATTACTACATGAGAGAAAAGTGAAACTGGGCTAGGTCCATAAGAACCTTAAGTGGATGAAACTTGAACACAGATACCTCAATGCCGAACAGAGGGATCCATCAAGGAAGGAAAGGTTGAAACTACAAAGAGGAGAATGGGTTACAGAAAACATGATTTTTCTGAATCAGCAAAAGATGTGATCTTGACCACATGCATAATGACTGACCTTAGAGAGGAAGAAATATAGAAGGAAGTTGAGAACATTCCCTCTTATTGATTCTATTTTCTTTGTGTAAGTAACAGGCAGGGCTAGCCCAGAGTGTGAGAAAGAGGTGGGATTGATGAGTTGGAAGTTTGAGAAGAATAGTGGTCTGATATAGACCTTGCAAAGAGTGGGTAAACAAGTTAGTCAGAGTAGCATTGATGGATTTCCAGGTAATGTTGAAATACCAGTTGAAGTTGTTTAATCATGAATATGTGATGGTTGATATCTACCCCATTCTAAGTTTTTCTCTAAAAATTCTTCAACTCCCTGGGAATAGAAACAGAGAAAATGGACAACTAGCATTGAAGTTTTCTCTGATAAGTATAACAAAAAACAGAAGTATGAGGTACTTTGGAATCTTAGGAAGAGATTGAAATGATGGCTCATAGAATCTAAGTTAGATATGAAAGGAAGCAAAGATAAAATAGGTTAATGATTAGAGAGAAGCCCAAGCTGTCAAGAGAGTCAATGCCCACATGAGTTTGAAGTATGGACATAGTACAAGTAATTGAACAAGAAATCTGGAAAGACAAGAGGCTTTAATCCTAGTGGATATCAGATTGTGATTCAGAAGTAGAGAAGTA
>NW_005318959.1:0-1119 GCF_000412655.1 Myotis brandtii
CTGCATAATCTCTTTCTTCATGAATTCAGTCTCACAGGGTATGTATTATGCGAATGAGGTAATGGATGAGAGAAGAGGAAACTCAGGGAAGCCTACATGGTTTATATTAGAAAAAGATCATACACAATGGACACCCTTATGTGCCTTTCCCCACCCATTTCTCTCCCTAACTTACAAAGGTACGGACCATCTTAATAGTCCTACTATATGCATTTATTCCTAAAAATGTATTGGTTAGTTTTGCATGTTTTGAACACAAGGTAAATGAAATCAAATTGTATGTGCTGTTCTGCAATTTGCTTTGTACACTACCCTCGGTTCCTGAGCTGCTTTTGTAGCTGGAGTTCATTCATTTTCCGTATCATGTAGGATTCTACTATGGTCTCAAGCACATTTTCTCTGTTCTTTCTCCTTTTGACTGATATTTTGGTTGTTTCCAGCATTTTGCTTCTGTGGACCACCTTGCACATAAACCTTGGTGCATGCGTGTAAGAATAACTTCAGAATTTATATCTGGGACTAGGATTGCAGAATGGTTCAGGATGCACAACTTCAGCTGCACTCCATAGTGTCGTTTGCTTAATCAATTACTGAGAGAAATGAACTGAAATCTCCCACAGTGATGATGAATTTTGAAATTCCTCTTTGCAGGTCTACCAATTTTGGTTTTATAGCTTTAAATTGAGAGATGATTCTCTGCACATTTATTGTTCATTTGTGAACAATATATGTTTGAATTCATATTATATTGCTTTATATTATCTTTTTTTTGTGGCTTTTTCTGTGTACTTCCCCCTGTTTTCTTGACTTCCTCTTGACATATTACAATTTTGGCGGATTTTTTAAATTTGTTTTGTCAAAAATGGGATGCCATTATTTCCCTCCCTGTAAGCAAACCCCTTTGGCAATAAAGTTGCATTTCCTTCTATCAAGAAGTGAAAGAGAAGCTACTGCCAGTTCTGTCTAGGCCAGGAGTCAGCACTACAGATGCTGGCCAAACCTGGCCTGCTCTCTATCTTTGTAAGTAAAGATTTATTGTAACACAGCCACACCCATCCACTTACAAATTGGCTATGGATGCTTTTTTTGCAAAATGGCAGTTAAATAGTTGCAACTCTT
>NW_005318960.1:0-1120 GCF_000412655.1 Myotis brandtii
GAGGGGACAATTTGCATACTACACTTGTATTATATAGGATAAGAATTTTAATATATATAAGTTACAATCATTTAATATATTTATATAGATGTTTATATTTTGCTCCCAACTTCCTGGTGATGGTGACAATTGATTTCATGCAAATGCCAAATAAAATCAAAAGTTTCATTTCTATTACCTGCTAAGAATGGTAAGTTCAGAATTTCACATCTATCCTGACATTCTTTCCAATTAAATGCCCTATATCTCTTCAAAAGAGGCTTCTACTTAAAACATAATCATTAGATTCTTTTTTTTACTTCATCCAAGTACATTTGAATAGAATATTTGGCAGAATACTCTGAAGCAATATCTAGCTTTTTCAAATTTATTGAGTAGAACATTTGAGAAATTTTAATATGGAACTAACAAAGGGAAAATAACTGTAATGAAGCAAAGAGTGTTTTGAGAGAGTATGAATAATAGAAGTCATTGATAAGAACTTTATCCTTTTAATGTTACTAGTACATTCACTTACCAGAGAAAAACATAACCTTTTGAAAAGCATCTTTAAAAGCTTGCTTTACTTGCTGGTTCCTCAGGGTATATATAAACGGATTCATCATAGGAGCAACCGAAGTATTCAGAATAGCTACTCCTTTGGTCAACGATGCCTTTTCTTTTGCTGAAGGGTTGGCATACATGAATATGCAGCTTCCATAAGAGATGGAAATGACAATCATGTGAGAGGAGCATGTAGAAAATGCCTTTTTTCTCTGGCTGGCAGAAGGCAGTCTTAGAATTGTCCTAATGATGAACGTGTAGGATAGAATTATTAACGCCAAAGTGAAAAGCAGAATCACTATTGCAGAGTAAAAACCAATCACTTCCAGGAGCCAGGTGTCTGAGCAGGATAATTGCAAGAGGGGGAAATAGTCACAAGCAAAGTGATCGATGACATTGGAGCCACAGTAATCTAACTGGAGAAAAAGAATAACTGGTGGGAAGATATTTAAGAATCCTGCCAGCCAAGCACAAAAGACAAGCAATATGCAGACTCTTTTGTTCATGATAGTTGTATAATGCAGGGGCTTGCAGATGGCTACATAGCGGTCATAGGACATGGCAGTTAGAAGGTAAA
>NW_005318961.1:0-1120 GCF_000412655.1 Myotis brandtii
TCCCCCAAGTACACAAATTTTGTGTACCAGGCCTCTAGTTTAATAATAATAACCAATGTTAAAAAATCAGTTATTAATTAGTGCTTTTCCCATAATCTTTCCCCCTATAAATAGCTTCAAATAGGTGAGTGTTTTCTCAAAACTCCATTCACCTAAATTTTATAAAACTATATCATCATTTATGTGAGTTCAGCAAACTTTAACTATTTTTTTCAGCGTCTTCTAAAATTTTGTGTTTTTCCCTTCTTGCCACATTTTTAGCTCCAGTGTTCTTTGAGATGGCTAAGAGTACTCCCTTATATGTTATCTTAAAACTAAACTTAAATTTCTGTTCTCAGTTTATCTGATAATGGAGTTAATTATTTTATCCTGTATCATTTTAGTTATTAAATTAATCAGTTTTCTAGGTTCACATATTAACATGTTTCTAGATATGAACTTATTTTTCTTCCTATCTGACTTTAAAAAGTATGGTTGTTTAAATTTTGGTTTTGATCAAAATTTAACTTTAATTGATGAGGTCAACTTTAAGTGGTAATTAGTTGGATTAAAATGCTGGATTTTGCCTAGAAAGGATTTACTTTCCCAAAACCTAAGGCACAAATTAATTCAGAATGTTAGCTTACCTTTGAGCATAATGAACTACAATTGAATATATAATTCATAATTAAATTTTTACCCGGGTGTTTTGGACTAAAATCTATTTTCTAGCTGTAATTGGAAAGTACATTGGAGATGATCTGGAAACAGAATCAAAATCAAGTGCAAACTCTTTCTGAAAATGAACATCATATTTCCATAATTAACTTGATTGTTTACAAAATTTATATATACAAAGAAGGAGAGTTTTCAGAGTGTGAAAATTTGAGCTTGTAGGTAGGGAAATGGCAAGAAAATGAGATACTTATAACATTCTTACTTGATTTTATTTTAAATCACCTGCAAACTGACTGTGTTTTTTTCTATATACCTTTGTTTTAGTTAATTTTTTTCAGTTATATACATTAGGTATTAACAAATTTTAGATGTGTTTTCTTATATAGTTACTAGGATACCAAAATAATTTCCTATGGAATAATGTTTCTAGAATTTAAATATTTAAACAAATGAATAAATTCAA
>NW_005318962.1:0-1120 GCF_000412655.1 Myotis brandtii
GATCCATTTTAACATTGACTAAAACTTATCACAGAAGTATAGAACCATATAAAGTTATAATCAAATCAGGATAATTGGGAAAAAGTCAATGTCCATCAGCAAAGTGTTAGTAAAATGTGTTAGGGTACATGTACCCAAAGGAATACAAAACAGACATTAAAGATTACAATATACATTCAAACGCATAAGGTGGGGATGTAAAAGTAGCTAACATGTATTGTGTACTTGTTATGTGTCAGGTACTAAAGTACTTTTGTATTTTCACACAGAGAAAACTGTACATAACTGTAATATCTGTACAGCTTAGTGAATTATCAGAAAGAGAACACATCATGTAGCCACTACTCGTGTCAAGAACTATAACATTACTGGTTCCTTTAGTGTCCCCTTTTATCACTAACCCTTTCCTCCTCTCCACATGCACCCACTACCCTGAATTCTAAACTATAAATTAGTCTTGCCTGTTTATGAACTTCAATTACATAGAATCATACAGTAGTATGCCCTTTGATTTTCATTCCTGAGATCCATCCATGTTGCTGTGTGTGAATGTAGGTTATTATCCATGTTCATTATTATATAGTGTTTCATTGTATATCACAATTTAATTATCCACAGTCGATGGACATTGGGATTGTTCGTTTTGGGCAATGATGAATAATGCTTCCAGGATCATTTGCATGTTTTCACTCATTTAATCCTCAGAACCCTGATAAAGTTTTATTAGTCACAGTTTTATAGAGAAGGAGACCAAAACACAAAGAGGTTAAGTAATAATAAATGGAGGAACCAGACTTCAAGCTTACTCAATCTGCTTCCAATGATTAATAGCCTGGTTAGCTGCTGCACTGTATACTGCTTTCCATACAGAGCAGGCAATACAAAGTACGAGTGATTATCCTTTGTTCACAAACAGTACCTATGGGTATAGATGGGTTGCTAGAGAAGTGCCAGCAAGTGCTTTATGTGTAGTCGTCCATTTTTAAAAGCATGATGCACACACACGAGAGTGATAGCGGAGGTTCTCTCCAGCAAGTGCTCCTCCTCCAGAGGGTTTGGAATGAACTCATTCTCACTCCAGCCAAGAACTGCAACGTCACCATTTCCATAACTGGTACCA
>NW_005318963.1:0-1120 GCF_000412655.1 Myotis brandtii
GAGCCTTTCCCTCTCTGCTCCCCCCAGGCCAGTTTCCTTTGCTACTCTTTCTCCCTTCTTTTGCCTGAGTACCTTATTTCTTGAGTCTAGGCAGCCCAACTGGCTCACTTCTTCCACGGCTTACTTCTCCTACCCACTTGACTTTCTAAACAAACTTTCACTTGTATTTGAGTTCTTGGGCTCTGAATTCTTTTCTTAGCTGAACTGAAGAACCAAGGTCTAGCATCTGGTGCTGCTCCCAGTTAACACAACCACCCAATTTCCTACCACATTCTCATTTCATAAGATAAAGTGATTAATCATCAGATAAACTTAAAAATATTCAAAATAATTCATACAACAGAGAAAATAAAACGCATTTTAGCATGAATCAAAAACTTTGATATATTCATTCAGAGAATCAAATGAAAAGGACATGTTTGACTTTTAAAGCAAAACAATTATTCAGAGGAATACTCAAGTCAAACAATAATCTTTGTATTTTGAGTGAACAAAGTTAATAATGAGATACAGAAATTGGAAATTTACATAAAAACAAATCTCATATTTTATGTATTGCTCTACAACAAAGTGTTGGCCATTTCTAAAATAATGTGTCAAATATTTTGAAAGCCTAAAAACTCAGAGGAATTTCTCTGACAGAAGAGATAAAAGTTGATAAGAAAATATCGGCTTGTTTTCCCGGTGATGACCATCTGTCTTCTTCCTGACATCTCCTTTGTCTGCAACATAGCCTTTCATCACCCTTTCTCTTGGTAGAAGAAATAAAACCAACTTGAGTAAAAAATATTAGATATCACATTTTAAAATATATAGCCATTGCAGCATTATATTCATGTAAGTGGATGAAAATATTACTGAAGAAAGCCTTTTATTAGTTACTCCTACTGACTCATATTAACAAATATTTGCTAATCTTTATAAACACACTATACTTTACACTCTTTGCCTATAATATCCCCTTCATTTAAAATGTCAAAACCTATCACTTCTGATAAACTGTGTGATGAATATCCTTAAGGGTTCAGTTTATTTAAGAAGTACTTATAAATCAAATTATAGTGTATCTTCTTTAAAATATTTTATATGTTTTTATTGATTTCAGAAAGAGGAAGGGAGA
>NW_005318964.1:0-1120 GCF_000412655.1 Myotis brandtii
TTCCTCATGCTGTCTAGCCAGACCCTCTGATTATTAGGAAGTAGTTCCAGCATGTCTAGGGAGGAGGGGAGGAGTACCACCCCTTTCTCTCACTTACACATCAACATTAGGTCTACCACCTATGAGTTGTGTTACCTTGAGCAAGTTACCTCACTTCCAATAGGTTTCCTCAACTGTCAAATGGCAATAGTAATGGTTGTCATGGTAGCACACTGCTTGTAAGCCCTTGGCACAATGCTTGGCAGGTAGTAAGTACTCATTAAACATTTGTTACTATTGTTATTATTTGCCTAATAGCTCTTTTAATTTTCCAAAGCTTCCACAAACCTCTTACTTAAAATTTTAAACCTTATGGAAATCTCTTTTTGGGAAATTAATCCCATTTGACAGTTGAAGAAACAAAGGCACAGAGAAGTAGGGTGATTTGACTGAGGTGACAGCCAGGGCCTGTCAAATTTTCTGATTTCCAGGGATGCTGCCTCCTGGAACCAAGGGAATAAATCCAGGGATTTTACCATCTCCAGGCACAGCCCATACTCAAGGTTCCCACAGCAGGCTTTGCTTCTCTTGGCATATATTGATTCCTTGGTGAGGACTTGAGCTAAATTCTTACTCCTCCAGGTCCTGCTCAAATGTTATCAACTGTGTAAAGGACATTCTTTAGCTTCCCAGGCTGAATTAATTCTTCTTGCCTTATATTTTGGACAGGTATCTAATTTGGCACTTGATAAAATACTGTAACGGAATGATAATTGGCCAGGAACTGTGTGAAGTAAAAAACAATGTCTTAGGCATCTTTGTAACCCAAGCAGTTCAGCATACATGCTCCCTAAATATCTGTTGAATTAATAATACTAATAATATCACAGGTACCTGCAATCCCATTTAATCCTTATAACAACCCTATGAGCTAGGCTTTATTATATTCCCCATTTTTTGGATGGGAATAGAATACTGAGTTAAGTAACTTGTTTGAGGTCACCTACATAGAAAGTGGCAGGGTTGTGATTTGAAGCTAGCTCTTATCATCTTCTCCAGACCTGAGCTCTCAACCAGTTCTGGGGTCTCTCATATCTATTCACATGGAACTTTTTCCTCCAGATGACAAATACCTATCCCA
>NW_005318965.1:0-1120 GCF_000412655.1 Myotis brandtii
ACCACACACATCTGGGCACCAGCAGGGGTGGGAGGAAGCTTGTGCCCAGTCTGTTGACCCTAGTTCATGTGCCTTTAAATCTTGGATAAATAATGCGTAAGTCCCTTATCTCCTCCGGAGAGGTACTGTCAGGTGAGGGGGTATCTTTGCAAACAGCATTCCTGTAACGATTAGCATCTCTCTATGCAGGAAGCTCTTCAGTTACCTGAAGGCCATGGGACAAAACAGGCTAGAACAGGACGCAGTCAGAGAGGCCAGCATTTCTCTGTTTCGGTTATTTCAAGGGTCGTGTTGTACCTTTAGAGTCAGAGGAAGAAATAAACATGCGTAACTTATTAATGCTCATATCTTTTGTCCTCACAATCTCCAAATATGTCCTTAGAAAGTAATAAGAAATGTGAGCAAAGTTTTATATGTCAAGATGCACATAGCAGTGATCTATAAATAGTGAAAAACTGGAAACAACCTAAACGTTAGAGGAATATCTAAAGAAACTTGTGTAGCCATGTGATGAAATTTTTTACAGCCATGAAAACTCATTTTTAGAAACTTTTTATTGTCAAAGGACACGCTTATACGGTTTTTAAGTATGTAATATATTGTCCAAATTGTGATCACAACTTCGAAAAGAAAACCTGCATAAAAAGAAAGTAGAAGAAAATAGACCAAAATGACGAATTCAAGGTGCTTTCGTTTTTCTTTCAACTTCTCTGTGCTTTTTGACTTAATTTCAATAAGCATATATTGCTTGATAAGGAAAATTTGAAAGAAAAAAAACAATTACCTACCATGGCCAGATGAATCAATTAGCATATTTTCACATAAAGAAGGGATTCGGTTTCTCCCAAAATAGTTTAATTTTTCAACCACAAGCGTATTCCATTAGTCACACTACACGTTTGCAGTTGCATGAGGATGAGTAGGGGAGAACTGCTTTGCCCCACAGTCAGCAGCATATGGGCAAATACAGGACTGAGCACTGAGAAGTCAAGAAGTACTTTATTCAAAATTCTGTGTCTAGGAATAGACATAATTATATTTCAAGAAATCAATGATAGCCCTGGCCGGTTTTGCTCAATGGATAGTGTCAGCCTGGGGACTGAAGGGTCCTGGGTTCGAT
>NW_005318966.1:0-1120 GCF_000412655.1 Myotis brandtii
CGGTCAATTTGCATGTTTCTCTCTTATTAGATTAGATATTTTAGCGCATATTATGTACTAGACCTTTTTAAGAGGTGATGTACCTAGGCTTATTTAATGTCTTAACAATTTAACCTACTCTGAAGTAGGTATTATTATCCCTTGTTTATACATAAAAATATTAAATTTTAGATTAATGATATAATTATTTTCTAGGGCTCCCCAGATATAATCAGGGGAGTAGAGATTCAAACTAGGCCCAGTCTTTTGAGCAAAACCTTCCAAACCTCATTGACAGGGTGATCACTTCTAATAACAAATGTATCTTATTTATACTTTTCCACAAAATTGTAAGATATAGAATATAAGACACTTTAATGTTCAGTTAAATTTTTAGTGCCCCACTACATTCATTTTACAGCCCACTGAGTTGGGACCCACTGTTGCAACAACTGTTACTGCATAACAAATCACCACAAACCAGTGGCATAAACAGCAACCACTTTATTATGTTCAGGGATTCTGTAGGTCAGGAATTTAGGCAGAGCTCAGCAGGGTGGCATGTCTCTGTTTTGCAATGTCTGGACCACCGATGGAGAGACTCAAATGATGGAATGATGCAGATGCATTCAGTCTGGAATAATCTGGAGGTTCCCTCACTCAATGTCTGTATCCTGCACTAGGATGACTTGAAGACTTGGCTCAGCTGGGATTATGAACAGAAACACCGACCTGTAGCCTCTCAGTGTGTCTTGGGCTTCTCATAGCATCATGGCTGTGTTTCCAAAGAGAGCATCTGGAGAAGGGGTGACCAGGAAGAATGCAGCATCCAAGACGTACGCAGAAGCTGCAGAGCTTCTTCTGCTGGAGCCTGTAAGTCATGTGAGCGTCACTTCTGCTGTATTCTTTTGGTTATAGCAAGTCACTAAAGCTGGCCTGGATTCCACAGGAGGGGAATTAACACTCCATCTATCCATGGAAAGGGACAAGGACATATTGCAGAAGAGTACCTTGGGTGAGAGACATTGTTGCATCCCTCTTTGAAGATAAGATCTACTACATCCACAGTTTGAAAAGCATTTCTCTATTGACTTATGAAACATGTATTTACATGCAATCTGTTTGGGGTTGAATTATACCC
>NW_005318967.1:0-1120 GCF_000412655.1 Myotis brandtii
CAGAAAAGGGACCACCCAGCCGCAGAGCATATGGAGCAGAAGTGCAGGAACAGCAGAGCTGGCCAGGCCTTCATCCCAGAGGGGGCTGCCTATCCTTCCTGTGCGCCAGTCGCATAAAAGAGAGAAAGGAGGGAGTTGGAGAGAAACCTGTCTGGGCCTTGTCTTTAGCAGGAATAGCCCCTGGCCCTGGGTTCACCTTCAAAGTCCATCTCCTCAAGGGCTCTGATTGTTAATTTATTCCAGCAAAAATGCCACGGTCTGTACTGCACACCAGTTTTAGAAAGCCTGTTAGCCATGGGGATAGAGGACTAAGGAGTACCAAGTGCTCATTTAGAGTAGTGTTCTCCAACATGTGGTTTGGCATTGTGGCCCAACACTAGGGAATTTCAGAAGATCTCATGACCTGTGTGGGGCAGAGGCAGCCTAAGTGGGGAGCCCAAGGCAATGCAGGGACGAAGAGAAGAGGGCTAGAAGGAAACAGAGGGGTTTGGGGAGAGATGGCCTACAGGGTTTCCTTTTCCTAGGCATTGGCACCTCTTTCTCAACCCAATTAGGATGCTGGAAACACTCCTTGAATCTCATCTGTTAATTAAATGAACCAACATTTATATAAATTACCTTTTGTTATTGAATGAACTGACTATGAATTTAACTATGACTCTCACTAAGCACATTTCAGGAAAACACTTAGAAATACCTTGCAAGTATCTCTTCATAATATTCAAACTGGATGGTGGTTGTGCATGGGTAAGGCAATTTGCCATTACTTTGCAGAAACTAACAAATAACTAGACATTCAGGAAAATATATTCTGGATATTGCTCCTGATGGCTTCTCTGTACACAAAAATGTATTGAACAAAAGTCTCTAATATCATTATTTTCAATGTCTAACTATCAGCAAAGGTACAGCTAACGGATATAATTTGCCTTTTCTATGTACATATATAAATTGGGATCCAAGATAAAAATAGTCTTATGGACAGAAAATGTCATCTTTATCCTAAGTTTAGTAGTGCTAAATGGAGTACTCCTGAGGAACTATGGCCAGATCATTTATTAATTCTGTAAATTAATTATAGTGACATTTTATTTTTAATTAAAATTAACAAATGTTAATA
>NW_005318968.1:0-1120 GCF_000412655.1 Myotis brandtii
AACACAACACAGTGTACAGATGATGTGTTGTGGAATTGAGCACCTGAAACCTATATAATTTGGTTAAACAGTGTTGCCCCAATAAATTCAATGAAAAGGAAAAAAATTTTAATAAATAAACTGGAAAAAAAGAAAGAAAATCTACTTGTACAGGGAAAGTGTGGAGCAATATCTAGAAATAGATACTGGGGCTAAATGAACACAGAGCCTTTGACCTGAATTAAAGGCAGCAACGAACAAAACTGGGAGATAGACTGGCTCCTGCTCTCAGCTGCGTCTGGCTGTCATCTCTCCCTGCTTAGTGCTAAGGATACAAGACAACCAGACAGACCCAGTCTCTGCTCTCACTGAATTTACAGAACAGCAGAAACAGACAAGTCAAGAGGCAATTTGGGGACCGTGTGATAAGTGTGAAAAGGGGAGTGAGTAAAGGATGCCCTCGGAGTGCAAAGGGGAATGTCTAACCCTGGAAGGTGGTTAGGAGTTAGCCTGAGGAGGGACAGGAGAGCAGAGGCTGTGGTCGCCCAGCAGGGGTCCCTGTGGTCCCTGGTGGCTGAGGAAGTCCCCTGGGGCATGGTGAGAGGTAAAGCCAGGGCTAAGTATGGATCAGATAACAGAGGCCCTATGAGGGGGGTAAAGGAATAGGGAGTCAGAGAAGTACTTTAAGCAGGGGAGTGGCAGGATCAGACTTGCTGTTTAGAAAGAGCACTTTGTGGGCAGTAGAGAGAAGGCTTGGAGAGAAGTAGTTAGAAGTAGGGACAATTAGTAGTCAACACAATATACCCAGCCTACCTGTAACTGGATATCCCAGGCTACTTCTTTCATATCCAGGGGCAGTGGGTGGTGGCCTGGCTTCGACTCACCAGTGAAGATGGAGAGAAGTGGAGACTTAAGAAATAATGAGGAAGCCGAATCCCCACCTTCCTTCAAAGGAGTAGGAATGATGCACTGCGGGGGGAGGGGGGCACAGGCATTTTTGCCTAATGTTCTTCAAACACAAATTACCATGTTATGTGTCCTCTTAGAAAACCACCATTTCTCACTCATCTTCTTCAATGAAATGCTTGATAATTGAAAGACTTTCCAAGTGAATATCACTTATTGTGAACCCAGAAAGGCC
>NW_005318969.1:0-1120 GCF_000412655.1 Myotis brandtii
GCCAGCGGTCACAGGCATGCAGAGGTGTAAACCTACCACCGTCCAGAATAAAGCGAACAAACGTTAACTAAGTAATAATGGGCTGCATGAGCAAGAGTGAAGTGCACACGGTAAATCAAACGTGACTGCTAACATCTGAAGACTGAGGAACTTATTCGCATCCACCCTGACATAACTATAAACGTTGGTCCCGTGGTTTCAATTGCAAAAGTAAAAGAGAGAAAAACTGAAGAGCTGTTTCCATGTAGCCAAGTGTCCAACTGTGAGAGTGTTTTCAGGCTGGAGGAAACACACCGCAACTCTTCAAATACGCTTCTTGAAGTGGACGATGGCTCAGCGTGGGGCCAACAGGGGATGCATGCCTCCCGGTGATGGGAGGACAGCTTTTTATAAGGCTTTTGGGCAGATTGTCACGCTTTCTTAAATCTTGTTGCAAATAAGAATCTTCCCAAGCTGCATACTCAAAAGTTGGTAAAACTACTTTAAAACATATATTATTTTAAGCCTATTCTATCCATGTTTAAGCAATCTGTGGGATTAAAAACACATATCATAGTACACCAAATGAAATATTACAAATTAGGGCTTGGAACTACGCTTCAGACACAGAAAAGACAGTGTTACTTTTCAGAAGTACTGGGACTGCATGTTATCATATAGTACAAGTATTCAAATCAATAGTCATGTGCCTCAGTTACTCCAAAGGATCTGCTCTCTAAGGCTGACCTGGATAAAGTTTCAGGTTGTGACTGTATCCCATTTTGAACTCACCATAATTTCCTGCTCGTATGTCCAAACACCACAAGCCAGTTCCACACAGAAAATGACAAGTAAACTTCCAAAGTACTGTAGAAAAACAGAAAATGAATGCTGTTAGAGTAGAATCAAAGTAAAATATGGTCATCTGAGACGAGCTAAATATTACTCAGTGTTGTTTATCCGATGAAAGAAAAGAGGCACACATCTGGGAAGCTCCCTGGGGAACAGATGGGGAAAATTTCAGCAACTTAGAGACATCTGCAGACAACACTTAATACCCACCTAGTGCTCTATGTATCAAACACTTTCATACTTTTTTTTGGTTAAATCTCACCTGAGGATATTTTTTCCATTGATTTCT
>NW_005318970.1:0-1120 GCF_000412655.1 Myotis brandtii
TTTTTTCTATTAGTTTTTGAAGAGAGTTTCAAATATGCACTATATTTTCTTATCTTGTGGCAACTGAAGGAAATTATTTGTCTGAATGACATGTTGGAGAATAGCAATGAGGGATTGAATTGTTCAGTAAGTACCTCAATTTTCACTATTGAAAATGACCTTATATTTAAGATGGCAGGCTCAAAAGAAACCATTTTCTAAGACACCCTGATGTTTCCTCAACTATCTATAAAAATATCCCCTTTGTAGAAACAATTATTTGTGTTAGCAGGCCCAAAGCCTTCTTTTAGAATAAAAGTCCTCTTTCATAAATCCCCTTGCACTTAACAATTTTTGAACAACCAATATTCTAATTTGTTTAAACTAATGTGTCTTTGGTTACTATCACTTACTGATAATTCTTGCCTATTATAATAATCAGAACTATTGTTGAGATATCTGAGTGTACAGTGCACACTAAAGTATTGACAAGATTAGCAAATAAATTCAAACAACGAAAGAAATGTTTTGTGTGGTTAACTTTATATTACAGGTCTATACTCTAGAAAAGATCAGAGAGCAGATGTTCAAATTTCCTTGATTAATTTATCTTGGCTAATTTGTATGTGGGTTTGGCTACAGGTGTTTTTGTAATAATATTAATAATTTGGAATAGGTATGTTTGGTGTGTGTGCATGTGACTATATTTTGGTTTCTTTATAACCAAGATATGATTTTTATAAATTCTCTAATGACTTCCTTAACATCAAAGCCCAGTGGGCTGCTATCGTATCCTGGGCATCTTGTGTTCATATATAAGAGTATATGACCATGTCATGGGTCTAGGTGCCTATAGAGCAACAGGTCAGCTTCTACATGACTATGCATTGGGTTCTATGCTGTGCTGATCTTCCAAGTTCTCACATCCCACTGAAGCTTGTTGTAAGTTCAGTTATTCAGCCATGCCAGGAAGGACTGTGATCACAACAGATTACTGCTATGCCAAATGCCCAAAAGTAAAATACGTCATGGGGATGATGTTGACATAGAAGATCTCAGAATAGCTACAGCATGGATCATGATGCAGGGATGCGGTGATGAGATTGCAGTGGTAATAGGAGAACAGACCTCACAGCAGGAA
>NW_005318971.1:0-1120 GCF_000412655.1 Myotis brandtii
GCAGATTCCACCAGCCTCACATGGTGTTCACATCTGTGGCCACACATTCTCAGCGCAGATGGAAAACACTGTTTTCGGTCCCCGGTTGGTGGAATCTGCCGGTGCAAAAGGCCGGATGCAGAGTCGCCTGTCAGATGTGGATTTGGGGCTGCACGGGAGGCGGCTGTATTCCTCTGTGGAGATGCTTCATCATTTCATCCATCTCTCAGAATGGAAGAGCTGGACAAGGGGCGAGTGACATCCAAATTATGGCACTTCTGTTTACGTGAATGTGTAGAAATTGTTATAACGCCATAGATAGCCTGCGGCCATACATTCCCCTTTGTTCTTGAGCAATAATATACGCATTGCTCGCATCAGATAGCAAACCACTTTTCAAATATATTCATTTAGATGATTCCCACAGGAACCTTCTAGAAGCAAGGACTCTTCTTTTTCTTCCCACTAGCCTCCTCATCATTATTTTATCGCTGAATGAACAGTTGCTCAGAAGAGAAGATCAACGTTTCAAGTTCATGTAGTTAATACATTTTGGAGACAGAACTCCGGCCTACATGTCCATATGACAGATTTTTATGCTTTACATAACGCCATGCATCTTAACAATTTCCTAAGATTTAATATAAAAATAATTGGTGAAATAGACATGAACATGCTGGCTATGTGGGGAGTAATCTTATTTCCCATGTAACTATAATCAAGGTCTGTGGAGAGCTGCAGATGGCAGATGCGGCCCAAATTCATGAGACAGAAAACTAAGAAGAAAGCATTCAGGTTTTCTGAATGAAGGGAACTTTGAAAGTTCCTCAGCATTATGGACAGATCTATGAGTAAGTCAGCAGATGGATCTAATATTTATTGACCTCTAGTATGTTATTCGTTTTCATTTCACACTCAGCTTATGTTATTGACCATGTTGTAATTTGTACTCAATAAGAGGTAGCTGTGGTATTTTCTTTAACGGCATTGCCCCACAAGGTTAGCACAATAGCAGTCATTTAGCAAGTGTCCAATTGGATTAATCAAATTTATATATTTTATACCATTTGATTTATAAAGTGGAAGATGACGAAATTAAGGCACAGACATCCTATCTAATAAAAGAGTAATATGCAAATTG
>NW_005318972.1:0-1120 GCF_000412655.1 Myotis brandtii
AGATAAACCTTTAGGAGCTCACATTCTAGCAAAAGATAACACACCCGCCCCAGTCATCATAGACAGAGAATGTGAAGGCGTGAATAAAAAGGGGTACAGATCACGCCCACCTGTGGGGTCTAGATGGGAGAGGAGTTATCAGGGCATGAAAAGTGGGTCATCTGGGGAGCATGGGCGCCCTCCTTTTTTCATCTGATGTGGCCACAGTGGGGAGAACGTGGGCTGCTGATGCCTGGGGGGAAAAGGCTGAGGAAATCACAATTAGACGCTCTGCTGCCGGCCCGTCACTCCCAGGAGGGACTGCCTTTGACTTGGGCCATTTTGGTGTTTTCCGCTGCTCCAAGCTTTGTGCGGAACCATTGGGACAGAGGTGGTCTGGAACGTTTGTATTCATCTGACCCCAGGTGGGATGGAGAGGTCAGGTGAGAAGGCAAAGGGAAGACGTGGTGGTGGTGATGGAGGGGAACGGCTTGGGCCAGAGGGGTGGCTCTGATTCCGTCGTTCAAGACCGAGTTTCAGGCTAATGCTTGTCCTAGAAACCTCCTCAGGCTAGAAGCTCCCTCTAGGGGTCACCTCATTTGGTTTCCTACCTTGAGAGACAAAACTTTTTGTTTTTTCAGTTATCAGGGTTCACAGCAGGGAGCACCCTTCCAGAAGTTGGTGTCGGTGGAATGTGTGTTTACAGCACCCACTCAGGACACCCCCAGATCACTCCCACGCGTCCCCTCTTCCCCTCCCCCACACCACACTCTAGACTTGGCCAAGGTAACAAATCTTTTCAGAACTCAACTGTTCTGTTTACTAGCTTATTTTTATTTTGGGGATGCTTAGAAATAGCTTTCCATTTTGAGCATAACTCAGAGTGAGACTGGAGGGAACTCTATGCCAGAAATGAACAGCCCCAAATAACTTTTCCCCTGGGCCACTTCCCTTGGGCAGTGCCCTTCCCAGGGCTCCCATAAGTTTCCTTGGTGGCTGAGCCCTATGTCATCGACTGAAAATACTGCCACAAGCTGGCCAAGCCCCTTCATGTGACCTGGGACCATTCAGAGAACATCACTTGCTTTGAAACAGAAAAACACCAGCATCTGATCCATGTCTCAACTTCACCAGCAGGGAC
>NW_005318973.1:0-1120 GCF_000412655.1 Myotis brandtii
GGGGGTCTACAAAATGAAAACTATTTTCATATTAATACAAAGATATTATTGTTCCTTTTTTTCCTATGTTGAAATTTGCATTGATGGTGCAAAAGCAAATGTGGATAAAACTGCTGGTGCTTGAGTGTGAACGAGGCAGTGGCATCAGCTGTAATAGGAGTCATTGACTGTGTTTCTCACCACCACACACTTGCAGACAAAAAGAAAAGCCAGTTTGGCCTAAGAATGTCTTTGATGAAGCAGAGGAAATTATTCAGTGTATTAAATATTGAACCTTGAGTGCATGCCTTTTTAATATTCTGATTCTGTGTGACAAAGTGGGAAAATGCATAAAGCAGTTCTGCTGCAAGCTTAAGTATGAGGGTCGCCTGGAGGACAAGGTCTCGTGATAGATTGCATTGTGAGCTAAACGAGCCCCTTTTTTCATGGAATATTATTCTTACTTCAAAGACAGACAAAGGGGAGTTATCCAGATTTGGGCATTTGGCAGACACAGTTTTGAAAATGAATGAAATGAGCTTACCACTTCAAGGAAAAATGACTGACAATAATTGTTGCCAATTATAAAATTCAAGCTTTCAAGTGCAATTTAGAATTTTGGAGAACTTGTATTTGCCTCTACGAGGTTGACAGTTTCTCAATACATTGTGATTGTTTGTAATATTAATATAAGGATGTTGTTTTTTATATTGTATACTAAGATGTGTCAACATTTGGAAGCTCTACATAATAACTCAATGAATCAATATTTTCAAAACGACCAATGAATGATGTTTCAGGATCGTGCAGAAGCAAAAGATCCATTTAAAGTACAAGGCTGACATGCGGAGTTTGATGTAACAGTAAGAAAAGTTCACTGATGATTTCAGATTCCTCATTGCAACTAACCTTTAAGAAGTGAGCACATGTTGAGCTTTGGTGCACTGTCCAAGAAGAACAGTCACAATCACCTTTAAAGACTATGTGAGCACTCCTCTTCTTTCCAACTACAGAGCTGTGTGAAGCCAGGTTTGCTTTAAAAACAAACAAACACAAAAACTTGCAAAAACAGCTTTACTGAGATATCATTGACATATAAAAAAGTGTATATATTTAAGGCATACAACTTGATGTTTTGATA
>NW_005318974.1:0-1120 GCF_000412655.1 Myotis brandtii
AAAAAAAAAAATGCATGAGAGGCTACATGAAAAAGAACCTAAGAAAGAAGCAAAGAGGGAAGCAAAGAGAAAAAAGCTGTAGTCAGTAGAGGCAAGCACAGACATTGTGAAAAGAAAGGTGCAAAGTGAATCAGATGCAAAATGAACCAGCCCTGCATTCCTGGGAGGACAAATGGGCTCAGCATGCACGTGGGTGACCTGGGGAGAAACAGAGGAGACCCTGACCCTGCGGACACACTAACCAGTACAATCCAGAGGTCACTGAGGACAGAGAACTGGAGAAAGGGCACCACTTACCTTAATAGCCCTATGGATTATGTCAGGAAATGCCGTTAGTAAAGGGCTTAGTAAGCAGTGGAATTTTACTTTCAGAGAGCAGAGCAGTAAGATGTGATCAAGCCAAGAGCTACAGCCTGAAGCAGCAGAACAGTTAGCCACATCTTGGGAGCTGTAACAGGATACAGATTCCAAATATTTTCCAGAGAAAACATCAGTGAGGTAACCTCATCTCTTTCACGTGTCTAATTGAGATCTAACTGTATTAGGCTGCCGATACTTTGTTTTTCAATGACCAAACTCATCATATACTCTTTTCTCCTTCTACCCTTACTCTAAACAATAAAATAATGGAGCCTCATCATTCTTGATATAGGAGTAAGGATGTCACTGTTACCTAAAACTACTTGTGGATTCCAACGTTATATTTCAAATGAACTGAGAATATTCTTTACCTGTACGATAGACGGGATCTTGCACTGCAAATTCAAAATTCACTTCTTTGGATTTTAGAAACACATCAATGCCCTCTTCTTCAGTAACAAAGGTCATTCGAATTCCCATAGCAAAGACTGTAAATATTGGTCCATACTGAAAAACACACATAAATACAGATCATATTAGTAAGCATTTCTGATAACTAAGTTACTGGGCCATGGGTTAGGTTTAAGACACAGTATGCCTCAAGAACCCCAATGCTGAAGTTATAGTCAAGAAAAAATTTATTATAATTATATATGGTAATTAATTCTAAATTTTGACTGATTTGGCTAATGCTATATTATATAAACCCTAATTTATTCTGTCCTAATACTTAACCTCCCTTCTGATCATGTAATTACTT
>NW_005318975.1:0-1120 GCF_000412655.1 Myotis brandtii
GCAGTAGGCCCTTTTCTGCCGGAGGCACTTGGCAGCAGGGATGGGGGCAGGGGTTCAGGTGGGCTGAGATGTCCAGGGTGGCCGCCTAGCTTGGGAGCCATGCACGGTCTGGAGGTGTAGCCTGACCTTTGGTCTGAGCTCAGGCATTGTGTTCCCTCTTCCCCAGCCTCACAGCTCTGCACCCAGAGACTCCGTGGAGAAGTGGGAATGTTTTAAATCTGTGTTTCCATAGGAAGCAGGTGTGGGTAGCTGGCGCTCAGGCCCTTTGAGAGGCGGTGGCTTATGGGGCCTCAGGGAGGAGCGTGTGGGAGGGCGTTAGAGCGAGCACAGGGCTTGTTCCTGCTGCGGCCGCCCCAGGCCCGCGTCTCCTGCCATTAGAGGAGGGTTCCTGTGAGGCGCCTCCCCTCCCTCGGGGTCATGTGCTCACAGCCGTCTGAGCTACAGCAACAGCACTTCAGCCTTGGACGTGGCTCCTGACGTGAGGCTGGGCGAGTTCTGACGTAGGAAATGGAAGCCCAGGGGCAGAGGGAGGGTCCTGCACGCGCTGCCCTGCAGCCGGCTCCCCATCCTCCCGGCCTCAGGCTCAGGCGGAGAGGCAGGGGTGTGTTGGGGGACCTTGGGCACACGGGGGGGCCTCCATGTGCTCCCAGGCTTCCCAGGACTGGTCCCTTCCTGTGGGCCTCACAGTCCTCAGGCCTCCACACCTGCTGTCGGCTGCAGGCCGCGCCGTCGTGCGCACGTTCACTCACTCACTGCGACCTCGGAGCTCTGACCTTCCCGTCCGCAGGCCGTGCAGAGGGCAGAGGCCGCCGCCTGTCCGTGTCTGCATGGAGCATCCGCCCGCCTCTGCGCTCGCTGCGTTTTCCAGATGTGGCCGGGCGGCCGCTCGGAGGCAGATGGATGGCCGGCCCCGCGGGCAGACGGATCCCTGTGCCTTTGATGTGAGGGCGACTCTTCTCATCTCTCGGCAGAAGGTAAAGCCATCACCGGTGCTGAGTCCCAGGCCATGCCCACCCCGGAGACCGTGTCATTAGTGCATTGGTGCTCGGAGTGGGGGCTGGGCCTCGTCCCCCACAGGCAGGCAGCTGGCAGCTCCCCGGTCCTGCATCCCACATCACAG
>NW_005318976.1:0-1120 GCF_000412655.1 Myotis brandtii
GTGTTCTACACAGTCACACACAGTGTCCTCACGAGACAGAGCCCCAGGGGCCACAGTGTTAACCCGAAGATTAACACATCGCCAGCTGGATTCCTCCCATCCCCGTCTCACTTCCCCACTCTCTCACGATAATTTCTGGTATCACTTCTCAAAGTACTTGAGCTCCAATTCCTGCCTCAGGATCCGCTTTTGAGGGGAATGCAAAATAAGATAGGTCCCATCACAAGTGAAAATATAAATATGATGGAAGGTGTCCCCACATCTTTTACTGAGTAAGCAGCATACCTTATGAGAGTGTCGTGCAGGAAGGTGTACTTGGCTTTTAATTCTGCCACTCTGGTTCCAGCAAGTTTTCCCATGGCATGCAACTAGCAAAGAGAACACAGCATCACGGTTAGCCATCAGCCTCTTTGTGCTGTAAGCAGGAATAACATGAATATGTGGACATCTTATAAAATCTTTCATTAGAGAGAGACGATGTTTGGAGAAAATATTTCTAGTTCGATCCTGCCTCCAGTAAGCTCTGCACCCCTGGGCAACTCGTTTTCCTCTCTAGATGAAGATTGCAATTTCTCCATCTGCAAATTGAGGAAATGAATTGAGTCAAATTCCTCCAATTCTAAAACAGCATATTTCTAGGTCTAGCAAACAACCTGAATAGTATAGATTACTAGGATGGCTATTTTTTATGTTGACAGAACTAGTGGTTATTGAGCATCTATTATGAGCAAGTGTTGTACATCAGTTATTTTGTTCACAAAAATGGTTTATGAGGTAGGTATTATCTCGAGTTTAAATTAACGTTTGAAAAGTTAAGTAAGTTGTTCAAAGTTATAGAGATAGTTAAAGGCAGAATCAGGCTTGAAACCTAAATGGTTCAGCTTCAGAAATCCATGTTTACTCTCGTGTACACAACGCCTCTGCCACCACTATCAAAGGAACACGGAAGTTTATCTGGTACAAGAAGCAATATGATTTATTCCTTTCTCATTTCTGATAAAGGAACTTTTGATTTACTCTCTGGGTCAGGCGGTAAGTAGTTAACAGACATCATAACACAGCACCAAACCCTCAAGTTTTACCACAATGCAATGAGTATTTTGTATTAGGTTTGACTTTA
>NW_005318977.1:0-1120 GCF_000412655.1 Myotis brandtii
AAAAAAAAACTTAGAGAAGGGGGAAATGACAGTAGCAATGTGCCAAAGGGAAGAATGAGCCTGGCAAAAGCTGGGGACTGTGGATGGTCATATCTGGCTGGAGTGGAGGCTACAGAGTGGGGAGTATTGGGAAATAAAGGTCAGAAAGGCCAGGTAAGGCCATGTTTTGAAATACTTTGAATGTCAAGCAGAGGAGGTGAAACATGATGCAATCAGTTCTGCAATTCAAGAAAAGAAAAACTTAGAAATATTCCAACTATTTGTTGTGTGCACATTGAGCCTTATCCCTTCCACAGTCCCCTATTTCAGAACTGACCATATTGTTACTATTGTCATGTGACTGGTCCCAATTGGCCTTAAGTCATCTGAGCACAATAGTGTGGTGGTTTGAAGGAGGGTGTGATACACTGGAAGTCAGAAGCCCTGGTGTTGAATTTCTGCTCTGGCACTAATTTATTACCTGACATGGTGAAATAGCTGTACTGCTCTAATCCTCAATGCTCTGATCTGTAAAATGAAGGCAAAGGTGGGTGACATGATTCATGAGGTCCCTTTGATCGCTAGGAGCTAATTTATTAATCTATCTTTGCCCCATGGTTTTATTTGGTCATTTATTTACCTGTTTTCTGGGTATCAGCGTTGCTTTATTAGACTGATGTCCACAGTCCCACAATCTGCTCTTCTGAGACCATCCTTTGAGGTCTGGATCAACTTGTCACACCTAGAAATCCCTCCCCCCCACCTCCCCTCTCCCTTGGAACCCAGATCCAGTCCTACAACTTTTTTCAAACTTTCCCTAACCTCTCCGGGTCTCCAATATTTACCTTCTTGCTTTTGGTGTTTAAAGATATTTCGTCTTGAGTTATTCTTTGTTTCATAATGACTACTCTCTCTCTAATTAGTTTGTAAACTTCTTAAAA
This sequence comes from Myotis brandtii, assembly GCF_000412655.1. Lineage (NCBI taxonomy): Eukaryota > Metazoa > Chordata > Mammalia > Chiroptera > Vespertilionidae > Myotis > Myotis brandtii. The sequence continues at coordinate 921 of NW_005318977.1, forward strand.
TAAGGAACTGTTTCATGCAATATTTGTTAATCGCCTACCCTACCCCAACGCACTCTCCCCCAGCACAAAGCTAGGCACAAAATAGACATTTAATAAGGTTCTTGAATATTGAACTAAATGATGTACAAGGAATATTACTAAAAGTGGAATAACCAAACCATCAAAAGGACATCTATAGGGCTTGGAGTTGAAATCATGTC
>NW_005318978.1:0-1120 GCF_000412655.1 Myotis brandtii
GCACCTGTGGTCTTCCTCCCTCCCTCTTTGCCCTACCTGGTGGGTGTTTGAAAATTCAGCTGTGATTCACACTGTGGATATAAGTCATTATTTTAAAACAACAAAGAAAAGCCTCTTAGGCGGGCTTTCTGCTAAGTTTTGCTGCATAAACAGAAAAGCAATCATTTGCTCATTCTTTAGATGGCGGAAAGGAAGACTTCTTCTTATCTCTCCATGATGTCAAGGAGGTCACCCCACACGGTGATGGGTCTGCCTGGCCTTGCTCTCCCAGCCACCCATGCCAGGGAGACGGGGCATCCCCGAGGGGACACCCCACCAACTTGGCCTCCTAGAAGGACCAACAGGTATGTGGCCCTGGGATGAACCTTCCTGAGTAAATGTAAAACAAGTTGAAAAAGAAAAGAAGGAAAGGGTTTGAGATGGAAAAGGGCCAAGAAGGGAGAAAAGGACCAGGGAGCTGCCACGCGTCCCATGTGGACGTGAGGCTGGCCTGAGGCCAGAAGCTCTGGCAGACGTTGGGCTGAGTGAGCAGGAAATGGGTGGTGAGAACCTGTCATCCTGTCCCCTCGCATACGTGTCCCAGACAGAGAGCGAGGGGGAAGCCAGGAAGGCAGATGAGGCCTGGGGGCTGCGGCCCTTCCTGTGCTTAAACTCAGGGCTTGTACCCCACCAGTCAGAATTAGAGAAAACTGAGGGGTGGTGTTCAGATGACAATGGCAATGATAGCCACCGTTTTCTGGAATGTGGATTCCTTCCGAGGCGGTGGACAACATGTCTGACATCCCTCATCTCATTTAATCTTGACCATGAGTCCGCAATTGTCATGACTCTCTTCGTCTAACAGGAGAATAAACTGAGTTCATTTGCCCAACCTAGTAACTAGCTAAAAAACAGTCCTGAGCTTCATCTAATGCCAAAGCCATGCTCGCCCTCTGGCATCCTCAGAGGGAGGCAGAGGTGACTAGGACCTTTCAGCCAGCAGATGAGAAGGGGGAGGTGGAGATGCTGGAGAACAGCCTGGAGGGAAAGGGGTGATGCAGCCCCACAAAGCAGATTTGGGGCAAGTAGACGGAGGGTACAAGAAAATAGATGTCAGCTCAGCACAAGGAGACACTCTGAC
>NW_005318979.1:0-1120 GCF_000412655.1 Myotis brandtii
ACATGGTGCCCAGTGAGAGGAGCCAGACACAGAAGGCCACACCGTGTGTGAGTCCATGTATGTGAACTGTCCAGAACAGGCTCATCCTCAGACAGGAAGTAGGGGGTTTGGGGGAAACTGCTAATGGGTGCCAGGCTTCTTTTTGGGGTGATGAAATGTTCTAGAATTAGAGGTGATGGTTGCTCAACCGTGTTGAATATACTAAAAACCACTCTAAAAGCTTTATGACATGGGAATATTTCAATGAAGTTGTTAATAAAAAATACTTCTGACCAGGTCTGTCCCAGGTGCCCAGGGCCCGAGACATCTGGCCATCAGGACACTAGGGGGTGTGACAGTCACAGCTAGTAAACCAGCAGGCGGAGTCCAAACCACAAGTGCACCGAAGCAGCTGCCCCCGGCTCACGGTGGGGCCAAGTGCAGGTGGGGGGCAGGCTAGGGGGCTCCAGAGGACGAGGATCCTCTCCCACCCGTGCCAGCTCAGAAACCAGTCGCTGTCACTGTGTCATCCGTTTGTAAGTACAACAGGAGTATCACCCCAGGAAGCCAATCACGTTCACAGAACTAATGACTCTTGTGGAACCCATGACAGCACACCCACCTTCACCACACATCCCACAGCTACTCGCCAGGTCCCGCTTGCAGTGCCCTGCGCACCCCTCACTGCACCCCTATGGCTCCCTTCACAGTCTGCTTCGTGGTCCCCCCAGGAGCTCATCACAGCCCACCTCAAGGACCCCTTCCACGGTGTCCTCCCATCACCCCACACGGGCCTCTTCATTGGTCCCTGGTAGACTTGGGTACCTTCATGGGCGCCTCCTCAGCAGCTCTCCTGGCCTTCTCCCTGCCTCCCCTGGAGGCCCTGGCTGTCATGGGGCCTGGCTGGAGCCACAGACCACTTCTCAGCTGCATGTGTGCCCTCCTGCCAGCAGCTCTTCCCGGCCCAGGAACTGCCCACTGCCCGGCCGCAGGGTTCCATCTGGGCCATGGCAGCACAATGGGCCCTGTGATGATGATGTGGGAGGGCCCCCACATGGGCCCCTTCCAGAGGACACAGAGCCCTAGCTCTAACTGTGGGGCCTCAATCCCTCCCAGCCAGGAGCCAAGGCACAGGGATTAC
>NW_005318980.1:0-1120 GCF_000412655.1 Myotis brandtii
CTGTGTCACCCTCTCCCAAGGTGGCACAGCATTGGCATCCCTGGGAGCTTGTTAGAATGCAGAATCTCAGGCCCACCAAGACCTGCTAAGGCAGAGCTTGCCATTTATCAAGATCCCCCAGGTGATTTGGATGCACATTCTGAGGAGCACTGCATTCTCACACATACAGAAATCCATAAGTAATATATGGCACTATTCCGAGTCTTATTTATGATTTATGTGAGTGATGTCATACTGTACATATCTATCCTACAACTATTAGTTTTTGAGATATAACAATGCTAATATAGATCTAGTACATTCCCTTTAAATTGCTAAAGAAAATTCACATTCATGTTGCTGATAATGAAATCTTTTAGGAAATCCACCTATCAGTGACACTGACATAGTGCAATCAGGTTCAAAGGGAGATGGCTAGAGAGTCGTAATGCTCTCCACTTTTAATAATGCACCCATTTATTTATTAGGGGCATGATGGCCACTGGGGAGGATGTTCTTCCCAAGGAAAAGCAATTACTGTTTATGGCTTTAAGACCAAATGTTACATACCCAGGAGAAATCAATGTTTTTAAAGTCCTGATGTGTCAATGTCAATGAGAATGCTCAAAGCAAATTTGACCAACCAGGGTACTATTACATTAACAGGGTGTCTGTACAGAATAGGAAGGCTCATTCATCCCAACATGGAATGAGCTTTATATTCTTAATATATTTAGGGAAGCTAGCAGTAAGCATCTCCAGGATTTGATTTTTATAAGGCATAAATTGCTGTACGTTTCAGAGGCCCATTACTGGACCTAGATCTTCATGAACAAAGAAATGTCTGGCTTTCTCATGAGTTTGATTAGCCAAAGCTTATTAACAAGAATATGGGATATGGCAGAGACTTACTAGCTGAAGCGATTGGGGGAACCTAAAATATGTGGCTAGTTTACTGGAGGAAGGCCAGTGTTGGGCATCACGGATAAAGCTATCACAGCCTGGAAGCTGGGAAGTGTCATTCCATGCTGGGAAAACATTAGGTCACGTGGTTGTCTGCTGTACCTTGGGAAAGAGACAGTGTGCTGACACAGGCGGTAGAACCTGGAGAAGCAGAAGGAAAGATTCAGGATGTTGGAAT
>NW_005318981.1:0-1121 GCF_000412655.1 Myotis brandtii
TGCAACGTGGCTCCCAAAGCCAGGCTGTTCTTTTTCATTAAGGAGTCTTGGAGGTGGCAAAGCAGTCATCAGCTTATGCAAATTCCTGTGGGTACAAAAGAGGGACCTTTTAAGCTGCCTGTTACTTTATTATTGCTGAAAGAAAGGAAAGGAAAGCACAAAGGAAGAGAGGGGTGGGGGGAGAATTAAGGATCTAATAACAGTGAGAGCTCCCTGCGCAGGTTGTGTCTCTTGCTGCGTTTGAATGATTTTTCTTTGTCGACAGCCTTGCACTGGGCTATTTTTAGTATCTCTTTAATAATTGAGCTGTTGCAATTGTGCTCAGCAGCTGGAACAGGCAGGGAAAATAGCAACTCAAAGACATAGTACAGCAGGGTCAGAATATAAGTCAAGCTGCACCATAGAGCATACCTTTCTCAGAGGTTGAATGCTGAGGTGGGAAAAGAGAAAACAAATTTAAGACTAGAAAGAGAAGACAAAAGGAAGTGATAAATGGAGAGTATTTTTTGTGGTGTTGTTTTTTTAATTAAAAATAAAATCTGAGAATGTGCCTTGTTGGACAGATTCTTTCAATGGCCGAGAAAGTGGGAAGGGAAGGCCTTGCTACTTTATGAGAAAAACAGGACAGAAGCTTAGGTTGCCAGAACTGATGTTTGCCTTAGTCCCTGAGCTGAATGGAAAACGAGCATTTCTGCACAACATTGTGACTGGCATTTCATGAAGCTAGTGTGGTAGGAGGGAACTCTGGCTACTGACAGAGGAACTGGCTGGGATGAGGAAGGGGAAATCTCACATTGCCCAATATTTTCCTATCCCGAAAGGTTGTGGTCAAGGAGTATACAACTTTGGATGACACTGTTAGGTCTTTCAAAGTCCAATTCTCAGATCCGTCATTGAATAGCTGATTTAGGTCATGCAGCCGGCGGCCATGGTATCCATCTCGCTTTGCCAAAATCGTTATTTTGCTGCTGCCTCTCTTCCAGTGGAGTCTCCAAAGCGAGATGGAGACTTGCCAAATGGAGACTTAATAAGTGTCCATATATCTGATCAGTGGAGACATTCAGCCTGAGTAATGCGGACAATCTAAACAAACAAACAAAATGGTAAAGGTTGTCTTTAAT
>NW_005318982.1:0-1121 GCF_000412655.1 Myotis brandtii
AAATTATAGTTTACCAATAGGTCAAATGAAAAGGACATGGAAAGAGGGCTTTAAAAAAATAACTTCATGAAAAATAGCACCGAGCTGAGTAAGAAAAATGTTAGGGTTCTAAAACCTATCAATTTACTCAAATAGCATTCCAGCATATGCTTTTTCCCAGAACCATAATCTATGAATAAAGAACTTAAAGGAAATTAAATGTATGCTGTTATCTGTGGTGGTCATTAGTGCTTCCCCTGCACCTTGCCATCTTTCTGCAGCCGTGTTTTTTCAGGAAATGTCCATTATGGATTGTGACATAAAGCCTTTGCAATAGCTCCTCTATCGCGACTTTCTCCCATTTCTGCCGTTAGCAAAAGCGAATTGTGAAACATAAAGAGGATTCTAGAAAAAGGCAACTATCACATATTAATTGCACACAGCAGGTTTATGATGCAATTGTCCTTCTCAGGAAAGTGCTTCGAAAGAAGCAGGAAGAAAGGGGCGAAATAGACGAGCAGTTGTCTCCAGCCTGGTCTTATAATGGGAATTGGTTCATTAAATATTTCTGAGGATGGCAGTGTCACCTAAGTCAATAGAACGTCCTAGATGCTCCTCCTGACATGTAAATCATCCCTGCACAAGAGAAACCGAGAGTGGAGCTGAAATTTACTACCGCAGGACCTGGCCCAAGCTGGGTTGGGTCTCTTCCAAGTGTCAAACCCTGCCAAACGCTTAAACACCTGCTTCAGTCATCAGTGCACATATTCCCTGAGACAACCGAGAAACAAGCCCTCGGAAAAACCAGTAAGTAAAATCAAGTGCCAAATATGCCCTCCGCAGAAGCTGATAAAATAAAACATTTAAATAAATTTAACCGGATGCTTCCAAATGGCACTCCTGACGATGAAAAAAATGCACAGTAGTGGAAGCCACCTCGAGAAAAACAATATTGAGCCACTTTTCTGTAATTCTAAAAAGCCAAACCCGTATCTAACCTCACCCTCATCATCTGCGTATAATGTGACTTCCTACCCCACAGCAAAGAAAAATGAAATAAAATAAATAATAGCAACCACAACAAAAAGTAAACCTTAGAATTAGATGGTACAAGGGACTTGAAATAAGGAACGCTGCCCCCC
>NW_005318983.1:0-1121 GCF_000412655.1 Myotis brandtii
CATGAATTTCATGCACCAGGCCTCTAGTAATGAATAAAGAGACAGTTCTTGGCAGCCTATGAAAGCCAGGGCACAGTGCAGAGGCAGCGGACTGAAATACACAGTCTTTCTGTGAAAGAGGACTATTTGCTAATCTTAAAGCTTCAGTGTGTGGGACAGGCTTCGGGGTGACACACATCTAGGGCTACTAAGATGTTCTCTGTGGATGGAGACTGGCCGGCACCATTTTCGTGTTATCCCTCCGCCTCACTTCAAGCCACCAGTATCTCCTGGTGGGGGGAGCTGGTGTATTCATCTGGATCCCTAATTTTTGCAGTTCCTAGCCAGGGGATGCCTCTTGATCATCTCACTCTGGTGGCCAGCAGAGTTTGCATTTGCAGGTCCTGTAGAACTATGGTAAAGAGAGAAACAGTTTTCAAGCAGCTGCTCCTCCAAAAGCACCGCACAGAGACAGCAGACTGAAATGTATCTCTAGTCTTCCTGTGAAAGAGATCTGTTAGCTTACCTTCAGAGCTATGGCCTGAGGGGCATAGGCTTCTAATTGAACACACATGGAGGAGCAAGCTACAATTTTTCCTATAGACCGGGGAGGCTGGCAGGGGCTATCTTTGTGCTCTCCCTCTGCCCCACCCAGGTCATCAGGTCATCAGACCAGCTCTAGTGGTCAGCAGAGCCTGTGTTCATGGGCTCAACAAAGGATGGTGACAAGTAGTCCTTAAATGGCTATTACCTTGGGGCTCAGTGCAGAGGGAGCAGGCAGAAATGCCAGTCTCTCAGTCTTCCCCTGAAACACATAACTTGCATACTTTAAAAGCTGCTGGTGGAGAGTCTAACTTCCAATCAGCCTGAATCTAGATGGTGACCGAGATCCTCCCCCTTGGAACACTGGCAGGTCTTGGTACACCTTCCACTACTGTGAGCTGCTAAACATACAGCAAGCTGCTTGGATATTTACTAGTGATTGAGAGACAAGAGCTGGAGCAGGTTGAACATAAGATTGATCTCCTACACAAGCCCACTCCTTCAGGACTGAGGGAAGGGGCTGTTCCTATCTTCTGCGTAGAAACCAACACAGGGAGGCAAGGAAAATGAAGAAACAAAGGAATATCTTTCACACAAAA
>NW_005318984.1:0-1121 GCF_000412655.1 Myotis brandtii
TGACGCTCCATCCACTGAGCCAAGCCAGCCAGGGCAGTGCAGTGGATTTTTTAAAATAACTTTACCAGCCCCGCCCCCCCAAGTAACAGAAAGAAGAAAACCAGGAAATCAGGAGTAAGAGTGATACATTAACTGATGCCCTCTCACTTCTGAAGCAAGATCCTGAACCACTAACCTCCCCCTGATGCAAGGCAAGGCTCCTCTGGTCACACCACAGACCCTGTAAGTCTTTCCCAGCAGAACCTGCCCCGGGAATCAAGAGAACTTTACAAAAACACCAGAGAATTCTTAGGTTTCTGTAAAGTGCAGAGAAACTTGACAGGGGCTATTTTTCTTAAAGCACTACTATGTTTTCCTCAGGTAACTGTTTTAGGAATCACAGAACTTTCTAACTGAGAATCTCTCTCTAGTCAGTCTTTATTCCATATTAGCCACATCAACATTCATGATGAGACTACTTAAACTGCGCTGTGATTGTATTCTCCTCTCTGAGGTTACAGAGAGCATCTCACAGCAGACAAAGCAACACACGAGGAAAAGCACAGATTCCATCAGTATGCCAAGGTTGACTACCTTACGTTTGTTGGTCTCAGGATAAATATTCCTGGCAATGCTTGTTTTATAACATCGTTAATGAAAAATCTAAGGTTAAATAGAACACCAAATTGAGTATAAGGAAGAAAGCAGTCCTAAATATATAGAGTTATTTGAGAATGTTTTCCTAGAGAGAGAGAGACTTATGGACATAGTTTTTAATGACCTAGTTTGGAATAAAGGAAGTAGGAAAACATTTGGTACCTTCAGTGTAGCTTTTTTTCCTAAAATACAGACCTGGGCATGTCATGTACCCTATTTTATATCATTTCATGACTCCTGCTGTCACTGGAATAAAGTTCAGACTCCAGTCTCTTCTGGTCTGGTTTCAACTTACCTATCTAGTTTCATTTACTACTGCTTCTAACACATCCGACTCCTCACCATGCTGCATACCTGTTTCTTCCCAAGCCCTCTTGTCACTATGTACTTTAGCATGTATGGTGACTTCTGTCTGGAATACTCCATTTTCATTTTTCTCTCAAAATTCTATTCATCTTTCAGTGCCTACCTCAGAACATCTCCTT
>NW_005318985.1:0-1121 GCF_000412655.1 Myotis brandtii
ATCTCAGAACGACTTTCACTGGTTTACCGTTAATGTAATTATTTTTCGCTATCATGATTTCACCTTGGCTTCACAGGATCTCTCTGGCTGGATAACAGTAATATTTACATGTTCCTTTCATATTTATTGAGTGCTTACATATATATTATCTTACAAAGCAGGCAATCCTCTTATCCCCATTTCACAAGCGTTTGGTGATTGCTTTCACAGATGTTATCCAAAGATGTTACGGTGAAAGCTAAAAAATCCAAAAACCTTAGAATATCTGAGTTATTTTTAATAAACTATGAGATACCTGCATAATAAAAGAGATGTATTCAAATGTAATATTGGAAACCAATTACCATAGGAGAAGAAAGAATAATAAATCTAATGAATGTGTTCCCATGTGATGTCACTCTTTCATCATTGAAGGGATGTTGTGAAGAATTATATTTGGCTACTAGTGACAATAGTCTAAGCAAGAGACCTGGAGCTCTTTCTCAGTTAAAGGAATCTGGAGTGAGGACGCTTGCCATGGTTAAGGGAAGGGTGCTACATATATCATATAGGACATACACGATATAGCAGGAAGCTATGCTCTTTCTTTTTCGTTCTGCTATGCTCAGCACATGTTTTCCATTTCCAAGGGCAAAGGGTGGTTTCTGCAGTTCCAGCCTTCAAAACACCACTTCTGTTGGGATACAGGAGAAAGAGAAAGAAAGGCCAAAAGTTTTTCCAGAAGTCCCACCCAGTATATTCCACCTATGTTTCACAGGTCATCCTAGTTACTAGAGGGCCTGGGAAAGGTAGACTCTTTTAGCCGGCTCGTCACTGCAGGGACAAAGCTCGGAATTTGTTACTAAAGAAGGAAGGGAGAGTGGATTGGGGCAGAAAATTTGCTGTTTTTGTCACTCATCCATAAAAGAACATAGGATTTTTCTACTTTTAAAGACAGCACCTGTCTACTCCTCCAAACTATCAGCCCACATGTAAAAAAATGCCCAACTAACAGATTAAAAGGATCCTCGGTTAATTGAATCCTCTCATTAAAAAGTAATCAGAGAAAACAGATTGACCATAGTAAATAAAGTTGACAGTTGAAAATGGAAAATCATCTACCGTGGTTCAAAAGACTGTGT
>NW_005318986.1:0-1121 GCF_000412655.1 Myotis brandtii
GTAAAAAATCAATAAAATATATATTTAAAAAAAAAAGGAGGGTGACATTGCTGGAGGCCCTGGGTACCACCGTGCCTAACCACCAGCGGCTTTCCACTCCAGGAAACGATAAACGTTGGCTCGGCAGAGGACCAAGTTCATAGTTTCTCCTGTGCAAATGCCCCCTTCCCGGTTCTCAGAGACGAGCTGAAATCAGACGCTGAGGCTAGAATCACATGCTTCACAGCGGTCCAGCCCCGGGCAGCCTCTTTCCTTTGCTTTATGCTTTTCACACGGAGGCACCGAGGGGGAAGGTGACTTACCCAAGGCCACAGAGCGGTGAGAGACCGTGGAGACTCAAATCTGGGTCTCCACCCCCCGCACCTCCCTTTGTCCCTGTAGTTCCACAGGAAGGGGCTCCGGTGTGTGACGTCGGGCGCTTTTCCCGCTGACGGGACTCACCAAGAGCCGGGCCTGTCCAGCCTCGAGTCCGCACACTCGTGAGGTGGCTCTCGTTCGCTTATGGGCGAGGCCTGAGAAGTCAGCATCTGGCTGAGCCACTCTCCAGCCCAGGATTCGTCTGGAAGTCATTTGTGGGGCCTGCCCCTCTGGTTAGCTGTGGTCGTGCAGTTAATATTTCCCAGGCGAGGCGTTCTTCCTGGGCCCCGGGCTCTCTGCCCCCTCAGGGCTCTGCGAAGAGAGGAATGTGCCACAGGCAGGTCGCCCTGGCTCACCTGACGGGTACCTGCCCCGCTCAGGGGGACCGATGGCTCCAATACAGTGCAGTCACAGCCACTCTCCGACCCAGGTGGGTGCTATCAACCGCCAGGTGTGTCCAGGGCAGGCTCCCGCTGGTCCTCTGCTTCCTCCCTTTTCTCATCTCCGTCTGCTGTTGCTTCCGTGGGCAGCCCCGCCATGCTCATTGCTGAGGCCCACCCCCGCTTCCTGCAAGCTGGTCCGAGCAGACGCCCGGTCTCTGATCCTGAGCCAGAAACTCACTGAGCACTTGCCAGGTGCCAGGACGTTGCAGATCATGTTAGTTCAATGGCACCCCATGCAGTTGGTACAACTCATGTCCCATTTTAGACACTGGAGGTGCAGAGTGGCCACCTTTGGGCAGCACGGCTGGGAAGAGCCACCGG
>NW_005318987.1:0-1121 GCF_000412655.1 Myotis brandtii
ACACACACACACACACACACACACACACACTCTCCCAACTCACTTCGCATGCACTACTGCCTTTGTCTAGATGGCTGCCCAGTTCATTCTTTCACTTCACTGAGGTCTCTGCTCAAATGATTTGATCCATGAGGCCTACACCAAGCACCCCATATTCAATAAACCTCATCGTGGCCTCTTCGTTTCCCTCTATTATTGCTTTCACAGCACTTCAGACCACCTGACATTCCACATTTATTTGCTTCCTCTAATTGTCTGCTCCCCCAACCAGGATGCGAGTTCCATTAGGACACGCACTTGGCTTCCTTCAATGCCCAATACCCAGTGTCTGGCACATAAGAAGGACAAAAGTTGTTGAATGAATAAATAGAAGTACTATCGTTATTCATTTTAAAAACAAGCCACTTTTGTTTTCCATTTAATTGTCTCCTGTTGGATAGTGAGTTTCAAAAATATGAAACATCTTTGTATGTATCTACCACTTTTTATTACCCCAAAATGATTACATTCAAGCTTAAAATTTTGCCGAGGTCTGCTATCTGAAAAAGTACCATATTTCATAAATTCATTTGTATACTAATTTTAATCTATTTTTTCTGATTACAAATACAATGGATGCTTATTGACCAAAATTAGGAGAGTTCAGAAAAATAAAAAATATAAAATACTTGGAATTCTACACACTCATTAAAATTTTGACGTGTATGCTGGGGGTTTTTCCTTTGAAATGGTTTTTATAGTTGAGATCAAATTGAATATAATGATTATTAAGAATCTTACCAACAGAATATCCACATGCCCTGCAGGAAAGATAATATGAATAATTCTAGTTTTAGAACTCAAATAATTACAATAAAATTCACAGTGATAGCCACAAATTCTGAATTATGTTTTGTCATTTCCCCATCTCTGAATCATATATGCCAAAGGCATCCACTCTCAACTCTGTTGTCTACTTCTTGAGGAATTTCTGTCATTATTTAAAAATAATATTCCTATTCTGCTACTTCTTTATTTTGAAGTCTTATACATTATCTCTTTACCCCCAGCTATGGACGATGAGATTTAGCTCTCTTCAAAAACCAGCCCCTACCACCACCACAAATGCACACAGTGGTGTG
>NW_005318988.1:0-1121 GCF_000412655.1 Myotis brandtii
GGCATGGCTCAGCCTGGGCGTGAACTTGAATTTACAGCAGGGCCGGGCCTGCTGGGACCGACACATCTCGTTTCCCACCATGCTTCTGGGCCCAGAACCAAAACATCCACACTGAGCAAGCCGTGCCTGAGGCCCGGGAAGATGCTGCCTGGACTCCTGCTTCTCTCCACCCACGCTAGACTCACCAATCCCCTTGCAAAGGAAACCATTCATAAAGCACAGGGCCCCCCTGCGGGGGTCCCAGAGGGCAGGGGCGCCCCTCCATGCGCTCTAAGGGAGGGAAGTCATGGCTGTGTGAGATGTTTACAACAGAAACATTTGTTTCTCAGACTGCTCCGGGCTCTGAGCGAATTTCCTCTAGAGCTGAGAGTGCCCTCCATCTGCTGACAGCAGCTTCCCGGGCAGAGAGCGGAGGCTCCGGCTGGAGAGGGTCGGGCTGGGGCAGATGGATCAAGCCGCAGCCGCGTGAGTGCTGTGGCCATCCCTCCACAGGCGGAGCAGCTGCATTGTTTACCAGAATACAGTAAAAAAAAAAAAATTGGCTCTATTTGTAAATGTATTTATATGAAATCAATCGTAGTGAATTACATATTCAAAATATGTTATATTGAAAATAGTACAATTTCATTAAAATATACCAAATTATGCAAAACTTATATCATTTAAGTACCCCTTCCCCTTTCTATAGACCCTTGCCAAGCCCCAGAGGTTGGCCGGACACCAATATGATGGTCCCAGCCTCCTGCGTTATGGAAGAGAAAATGCTGAGGCCCAGTGAGAGGAAAGTGGAGTCCACGGACAGTTTGAGCCGTGGCAGAGCTGGGACCAGACCAAGGACAGACTTCTAACCTGGTGCTATGCTGGTTCCAGACTGTTCTCCTGCAAAAGGAAATTCCACTACCTGCTGTTCCTCTAAACACCTGGGACGCCTTAGAAACGGAGAGTGTTAGCTGGTAGACCTGCTTGGTGAGCAGTACTTGTGAAAAGGGTCAGGGGTTTTGGTTGACTAGAAGAGGCTGTGAGTCAACACTGTGATGCACCTGCTACAAAGTAACCACTCAAAAAATGTAGCGTCAAAGTATTCATACAGTAGCTAATGTGACATATGTGTATATGTATTA
>NW_005318989.1:0-1121 GCF_000412655.1 Myotis brandtii
AAATTTTAGAATTTAACATTGGCCTTAACATTAGATTTGTATATTCAGTTAATGTTCACAGTAGGTAATTTTCCCACAATGATTAACAAAGAAAGGTATGCAGCTTTATACCTTCTGAAGTAGTTCAGATTCGGAGACAGTGGCTTTCAGTTTCTAAACTGAAATGTATGTTACATATGAAATGTAGTTTGCATTCCTCCTCAGAGCACATATGATTACATGTGTATGTGTATGTTAGTCAATGCGTATATGTGCACCACATTTATTAATTATATATGAAATAAAACCCATGTACATGTGATATACTTTGTTATATTTGTTTGATTTTTAAAGGATTGACTTTACTCACTAATAGGTTATGACCCAGTTTGGAAAGCAATCAGGGCAAAGATTGCATTCATCACGCAGTGAGAAGAGAGTAAATTGTTTCTGTGAAGCGTATTAGGTACCTTTTATTCTGTAGCAAACCATGCCAAAATCTATTGGATTAAAGCAACCACTGTTTTATTTATTCTGTGAGTCAGCAGTTTAGGCTGGGCTCAGCCGGGACAGCCATCTCTGTTCCACGTGGCAGGAAGGGCTCACTCGTGTGTGTGGTCAGTGAGCCCTCTCACATCTGGCTGTCGGAAGAGCCAGAAGTACTGAGCCAGCTGCGTGTAGCGTATCATCCAGCAGGCTAGCTGGGCCCTGTCACCTGGCAGGGCCTCAAGGTTTCTAAGAGCAGCAAGAGAGGGCAAGCCCCAATACGCAAGCACTTTTCAAGTCTCTGCTTGCCGTACATTTGTTATGGTCCAGTTGGCCAAAGCAAATCATATGGCTCAGCCCAGAGTCTTTGTGGAAGGGCACTGCCCAGGAGTGTGGACACGGAGAGGGAAGTTACTGTGGCATTTCTGTAAATAATCTGCCACAGACAGGGTAGAAGCCTTACATGAGAACTGTGCAAATTAGTTCTACTTCTTCCTTGTTAGGGTTTCTTTCCTTAGGTTCATTTTGTTATTTTAAAGTAGAAATATGTACATATAGAATATTTCGGTTACAATGGGCTACAACTAGATTCACATTGAGATGTTTCTCTTGTCTCTCCCCCTCCTTTCCACTCTCTCTAAACATCAATGGAAAAA
>NW_005318990.1:0-1121 GCF_000412655.1 Myotis brandtii
TCCTTTGGCTCAGGGATGATGTCCCAGGGAATCTCTTTCATGGCCAGGCCTCCAATTACAGCCTCCCAGAGAGCGGGTCTAAAAAGCAGCAACTCTGTCCGGCTCCTGAAAAACATCACTGCCTTCCAGACTAATGAGGTTTAAAGAAGGCTGAAGGTGAAAGAGACTCCAGGGAGAGTCATAAAAAGAATAAATGATAATACAACTAGCATGTCCCTGAGGGAACTCATTGTCTTCCTTAAAAAACTGTTCCCTCTCTGGCATTCTCCAGTCAAATAAGTGTCGACATCATTTTTCATTCAGTCAATAAATACTAGTTAAGCATGTGCTGTCAGCATTGGATTCACAGTGATGAGCAAGACAGACATAGCCTCTGCCCTCATGGAACTTACAGTCTAATGTGGGGAGAAAGACAATAAAAATAAAGAAACCAGTTATTACAAAATGCTTAGTATTGTGAAAGAAACGAATAGGATGATGTGGTAGATCAGGGGTACAATAGGTGGGTCACCGGCTAAATGCGGCCTACTGTCATTCTTCGTAAATCAAGTTTTATTGGAACACAGCCATGGTATTTGTTTATGTATTATCTAGGCTTGCTCTCATGCTTTCAAAGTCTCAAATATTTACTGTCTGATCCTTTCCAGGAAAAGCTTGCCTGCCCTTGTGATAGAAAATGATAGAGGAGCCAGTCTCCTCCCAATGCCTGATAGAACTTTCTGCAGTATGGGAATGTTCAATGCTGTGCTGTCCAATATGGTAGCCACCCACCACACGTGGCTATTGAACACTTGAAATGTGGTTAGTAATGTACATTCCACCTTATTTAATTTTTAATTATTTTATATTTCAATAGCCACATGTGGCCAGTGGCTACCGTGTTAGAGAGCATAGTTCTATACATTGACTCAGGTTTTCCCTGAATCCTCATTTCTTCCTCACACATCTGAATATCTCTTAAAGTCCCAATAAGACAATCAAAGTCAAAATCAAAATATGTGTTCACCATAATTTCAGTTGTATACAAATGTGTACAAGGATACACAGAAGTATGTATCTAATACTTGGAAGCTACTACTATTATCATTAGTTACTTTATTAAATGGGAAAGCATGGTGCAT
>NW_005318991.1:0-1121 GCF_000412655.1 Myotis brandtii
GCAGGCCTCCAAGGTAAGAGGCCTCCCTGGAAGGGCCCGGGCGGGGCTCTCCCATCAGCTCCATGAGGCCCAGGGGTGCCTGGCTCAGGGCCTGCAGGCCCAGGGGTGGGGGCAGGGTCCCTCCAGGAAACACAGCCCCGCCACCCCACCTCTGGAGCTGATAGGGAAGGACTTCCCTGGAGAAAGAATGAACTGTACGCACCCCAAGTGGGGGAAATGGGAGGGCTGAGGCGTACTGGGGGCCTCCGGGCCTGTGTGATGCCCACTTCTCTCCTGGCAGGCCACAGCCCCTGAGACTCCGGGAGGACTGAATGATGCTGCCCCCAAGGAGACGGACATCCTGTCTCAGGGGGAGAAAGACCGGGACGGGGAGGGGAGGGTCCCAGGCCAGGGAGCAGCCAGCCCCACTCCTGCTGGGAAGGAAGTGGCTGAGGAGAAGGAGGTGGCAGGGAGCCCAGGCTGGGAGGTAAGGAGGCCTGGTGCCCCAAGCAGTGCCGGGCGGTGCGCAGGCTGTGGGGATGGAGAGGGGGCTGGGGCACCCCCAACATGACGGGGCCAAACTGCATCTCAGTAGAGCAGCTCTCTGTGGAGCTGAGGGGAGCAGAGGCGGTGTGAGTCCTGGCCTCCCTGACTTCCCGTGTAGCGAGGCCTCAGTTTCCCCATCTACACTGTAGAGCCTGTCTCATCCCACCATGCCCTTCTTTCCCAGGGAGATAAGAAGGTCCCAAAGGAGCTGGCTCTACCTCCTTCTGGTAAGAGAGCCCAGCCCACCCCGCCTCCCTCCCTCCCCTCTGTGACCCCGAGGAGCCCCCAGGGAGCCCACACCCTCCTGGCCCAGGGAGGGAAGGCCAGGGAGCCCCGAAGGAGCCTCCTCAGCCCACTCCCCAGGGACGTGGATGGGAGGAACCCTGGTGTCAGTGCTGCCCCATCAGATCGCGCTGCCCTGGCCCTGAGGAAGGTTCCTCCGGCAGGCGACCTGCAGGGCCTGCCTCCTTATGTTTGTAGGGGCCTCTGGGGTGCAGAGCCAGGAGGAAAGGCCCGGCGAGTGGGCCCCCAAGCTCCTGAGGAAGCTCTGGCTGGGCTGGTTCCCGGTCTCTGACAGCCCTGACACTCAGGAGCAC
>NW_005318992.1:0-1121 GCF_000412655.1 Myotis brandtii
ACAACTTAAACGTGTGATGGGAAAGAAATTTCATACACCACTAATGTCCTTCCTCATGGTGCCAAGCAGGGTGGAAGCTGGGGCTGCTTTTCTGAGAGCCCCTTGGGAGAGCTGCAGACAGCAGAAGTTCCAGAGCTCCAGAAGCCAGGGTTGCCTCGTGTCTCCATGGGAACAGCCCAGCCAAAGGGCACCTGCCCCCTCTCTGTGTATTCCCCATGTTCCAGCCTTCAACACCTGGCATGGGAAATGTATACTGTTTCTTCCTCGTCAAATTTCTGAGCTAGAGGCAGGGAGCAGGGGAGTGGTTTGGAAATTAGCTGTATTATATGTTGATTTGGTAGAGCAATTACCAGCAGCTGGGTAAGTGGAACTCACCCAGGGTAGGTAAAGCCAGGTCCTCTGTGTGTGGATTAGTCAGGGGTTCCCTCCCCCAGCTCATTTAAAAGCCCTAGAAACTTCAGATTTAAATTTTAATGACACTGTAAGTACTCAGATAACCATTCTTTCCCTCCCCCTGTAGAGGTTCCTGACTTGGCTAGGGGTGGTCCGGGGAACTTCAGCTTTCCAGGGCTTCTCTTGGTGGGAGCCTTCCAAGGATGCAGGCAGGAATTATTCCCAGCAAGGGTTCACTCAGCACTTTGTTACAGAATGTTAAAGCTGGTTATCCTTTCCGGATGTCTCCCCAGCAAGATGGAGAGGAACGAAAAACAGCCGTCAGGGCCTAGGCCATCCTGCCACAGTGCTCACCCGCTTGGACTTGGGTCTCTCTAACCAGGAAGCAACAGAAGGCAAAGGAAGGGCCTGGACAAGAAGGAGGCTCAGAAGAAGAGTGGGGGCGCTGCCACCTCCGTGGGAGTGGGCCAGGCTGGGGCCGGGAGGTCAGCGTCGGAGGCCAGGTGGGCCGCTTCGCCGTGGATGCGCTGGTGCCGCACTAGGTGAGTCTTGCGGCTGAAGCTCTTGCCGCACTGCGGGCAGGAGAAGGGGCGAGAGCCCGTGTGGATGGCTTGATGGCGGACCAGGTTGGTTTTGGAGCTGAAGCTACGGGCGCAGACGGTACAGGCGTGGGGCCGACTGCCCGTGTGCACCGCTTGGTGGCGGCCCAAGTGGGACTTGCGGCTGAA
>NW_005318993.1:0-1121 GCF_000412655.1 Myotis brandtii
CTCCTGCACAGCCCACACTGGGGATTGAGCCTACAACCCAGGCACATGCCCTTGACCAGAATGAACCTGGGACCCGTCAGTCTGCAGGCCTATGCTCTATCCACCAAGCCAAACCACCTAGGGCACGTAAAATTTTTTAATTAGATAAACTGGACTCTCTATTCTGTTTATTGATCTATTTGGTTTGCCTTTAGAAATGTTAAAAAGAAATAGTGTCTAAACTGCCTGAGCAATGTTTCGGTAACTTTGTGAGCTCCAGAGGTCACCTTGTGAACCCTCATCATTTTGCTATTGGCGTCCACCGTAATGTATTCTCTAAAGTCCAAGGACTGTGTTAAGTTCTCTAAAGACCAAGGACTATGTTAGGTTCCTGTGTTCTTGGGAAACTAGATTATTATGGTGCTTCCAGCTTTTTTTTCAGAGCCCACTATTGCTTGTGTAGTTCATCACTAACATAGGGATAGTTCTCACAGGTTCTAATTGAGGCAAAAGGGCCAACATGATTTTTGCAGGGGAATGCCCACTGGAAGGTACAGGTTCTAATTTTAGTTCTGTTCTATGACTATGGATCACTTACTTCCCTGTTACCTGCTGGGGAGTAAGTTGGATTGAGAAGACTTGGGGTCTTGCTACTGTTGACTATGGAGTCTTGAGCTAAGTGTTTAATTCTCTATCTCAGCTATTAATAGGAATATTATCATCAACCTCTCCGAATGGTTTTAGGGAATCTTTATACAAACAATGTCTAAGGGAACAGTTTGCTAACTATACACCACTACAAGAACTAGCACTACATACTAATGTGTATGGGCTTTGTTTTTATTTTGGTCCAATGAAGATAATAAATCTTTGTCTTACCCACCTCAGAGAGCTGTTCTGAGCATCAAATGGGATGTGCTTTGATAAAATTGAAAATGTCATACAAATTATTTATTACTGGGGAATCTCAACAGATGGACCAGAATTGGCAAATATTAACCAAACCCAAGGGGTTATTGCAGTGAAATAGGGTCATATTAATAGGGTATCCTCAGGGGAACTTGTTGAAGCAAGATTTATGGGGCCCCTAAGTCTTCACCCACTTGATTGAAGGAAGGTAGAGTGTTGGTCCTTTAAGAGGG
>NW_005318994.1:0-1121 GCF_000412655.1 Myotis brandtii
CTTCCCAGCATTCAGATTTTTGTCAAGTTTTATAACACATACATTCTATTCTGTAGTCATAAGCCTTTCTTCTTCATCTTTCTCTTTTTAACCATAGGAAGATTCTACACATTTTAATCCAATAAAAGAGTATGTAAATAATGTTCAGCGCAGTACTATGAATTCTGGTTGGGCTTAGGCAGTGTAAATGTAGTAATATTTCACTAAACTCCCACCACTGCAAGGAAGGGCTCTCAAGCTTCCACATCCAAAGAATATATATATTTAAATCTCAGCAGGATTTTTCCTCTTAATTTCCAGGTATTTTTCCCATGTTTTTTTGTTTGTTTGTTGTTGTTGTTTTTTATAAACAGCCTGTTCTTGTTCATGGATATCATATTCTTTCAAATCTCTTTGAAGATAATTAATTTTTTAGTTTTTGCTTGCTGAACAATATCTTTTCTCCAATAACGCATCTGTTCTGCAATTTCTTCTTGGTCCTTTCATGCTATTGGTGTCAAATATGGTGATCCTCCATGTGTGTGGATGTGTGTTGCCTCTGCAGCTGGGCGGGTTTCCAGCAGACCGACCGCCCCTTCACACGGATGCACTGTGTGTTGGCCGGGGTTTTCTGAAGGAGGGGTGGGCACTGAGCAGGCAGCCACTGCAGCGACTTCCACACCCACAAACCTGGAGACTTCATTTTGGCCTTGGAGCACTTGCTTTTCTCTTTGCTCCTTGGTTGCTGGTGCGAAGGTCTAACATTACATCCAGCTCTGCTGTTTCTCTCTCCGTTCCACCTCTCTCGCTGGGCTTACTTACCAGTCAGATCACCCACTTTCTTTAGGAAGAGATTCTTGTTGTTTTTTTCTTGGGAAGAGACTATTGTTCATGTCACACACTGGAGGCGGAGAAGGGGAAAAGGACCGCCATGGTTGAGCTGTTCAGAAAACAATTCTTCAACACCCTCCCTGCTGACAGCCCCCAAACTCTTTGAACCTAATGACTCAACTTGGGCTGATACTTCCTCTGAAGTTTCGGGCTGCCATTTTCCTTCTAGTCTTTTCTCCATTAAGTTACTCCCATTTTCTTTGACTAAATTTTCTCCAGCTTTATAGTTGGCTTCTGGGTTGCTTTCTTAT
>NW_005318995.1:0-1121 GCF_000412655.1 Myotis brandtii
ATTTCGTGCATTGGGCCTCTAGTTCTATATGATGTGGTCAGGAAAGGCCTCTCTGAGGAGACAGTGGAAGCCGGAGATGTTCATGAAATGAGGGCATGAGCCACACGGCTGCGGGGAAAGACTACCCCAGACAAGGAGACGGCAAGGGCCAAGTCCCCGAGGTGGGAGTTGCAGGGTGGCCATGCGCCCCGGGGGGAGGGGCAGGGTAGTGTGGAGGAGCAGATCATGAAGCTCGTGGGAGCCACGGGGGAGGGGCAGGCTTTCTTCTGAGTGTGGTTGGAAGTCTTTGATGGATGGTCTCGATGCAGAAGGTGTGTGGGAGGAGGGGGGTGAGTGGGTGTGTATTTCTTTTCTCTGTCAGTGTTTCAATGTGGGTGCAGTGGGGCCCATCCCAGGCCTCACTCCTCACACTCAGTTTCATCTCTATGCTCTTAATCGCCACCAACCAACATGCAGTGGTGCACTTGGCACGGTGTGGGCCCTCCATGAGCATCTGAGAGTGACCCTGTTAGCGCCTTCCCACATCCTGGTCCCAGCCCAGTGTCTCCAGTGACCTCTGACCCATCAGCACCTCACAGATAACATGCCCCACAATAAATCCGTCCCTCCCTCCCCACTCTCTAGAGAAGATTATGGAAATGGACGCTGGCCCCTGATGGCCATAGAGGCCACATCGAGAGACAGCAAGCATGCCACCACCTGGACCAGGAGGAGGCCGGGCCAGAGGAGGCTGTTCCGTTGGCTTGGGAGATGGACAGGTGAGCCAGATGGAGGTGTGGCCAACGCCCTGCTGCGGTCCAGGAGGGCATGCTGAGTTTGCGAGAGATGAGGAGGGAGCCCTGAGCCCACTCAAGAGGCAGAGGGAGCTGGCAGGGATGGCCCAGTCCTGGGGCCTGAGGCTGATCCCCGAGAGAGAGGCGGCAGGAAGGTGGTCAAGGAGGACCTCAGCGGGAAAGAGGAGCAAGAGGGGCTGCCCAGAGAGGGAGGGGGGACTCAGAAAAGTGGGGTCACAGAAAGTGACTCCATAATATCACTCACACCATCATGACTTCACATGTAGGGAGGGTTCTATTCTCACCAATGCCATGGGTGAATGCACACACATATGCATAACACATGCA
>NW_005318996.1:0-1121 GCF_000412655.1 Myotis brandtii
GTAAATTTTATGTATACTTATGTATATTTTTACCATGATTATTAAAACATTGCTATTTATGGCTGTTGTTAGCCTTGGTGAACTGACACAGACAGAAGCTAGTGATAGGTCAGATTCTGGCATTAGAGTTTAGTGAAGCTAACATGCACAGGAATGTCTTTTCTGAAAATTGAGAGGCAAAGCAGGACCTGTGGCAAGTCCGGGCTGTAGCTGAGTACCAGGAACCATGCAATTCACTGTTGGATCTGGAGACAAGAAGGAGGGATCTGGCTGTGTAGGCTCAGGTAAGAAATCCAACAGCAGGAAGCAGGAGCCACTCGTCTTGCTTGGCCCCACTGCACTCTCTTTCTTCTTATCAAGGGCATAGTGGCCAGTTGCCTGCTCTTAGCAACAGAACAAGAGTGAGCCTGATGTCATGGCATCTGCCAGGTCGCAGGGTAAGGAGAACAGGGTGGTCATTTCATGTGCCTTGATCCAGTCTAAAACAGCAAAATCATCACTGGGAACAAAGCCGGGTAGACTGCAAGACATTTAGAAAAACCGTAATAGTTGGATGACTTAAGAAGACTTTTCCCCCAGATAATATAAATTAAACAATACAAATAGTGGGGTAAAAATTATTCAACTTAAAATGCCTCTAGCCTTTCCCTTTTCCATCTTTGCCAAGTGGAATGTGATGTGGGATTATTCCTGTTGCCCCAGAATTGTGGCCGCTGCCCTAAGTTGAGACCATTTTCTAAGGAGCCATAAGTAATTAGTACTCAAAACCTCCTGCCAGGGCTTATTAAAAAGTGCACAACCAACCTTACCACTATCCAACCACACCCTAGAAAACTCCTCTCTTTGCCCTCACCTTAGCAGAGGGAAGACTAGGTGTGTGGGATTAAGGGGAGGAAATCCAGGAGAATTCATAGAGATTCATAAAGTGCCTCGAAGATCAGGGGACTGGAATCTCACTCCCTGACTGATGCCTGCTGAGGTGCAGCCCCTTTATAACTCTGTGCTGCCGTTGGAATAAAGCGTTTAAAGCAATTCTTGGGAGAGTTTTCCATTGTTCATGGGGCATCCATACAGACCAATGTGCACGTCTACTCTAAAAGTTTCTGAAGGTGGGAGTAGAA
>NW_005318997.1:0-1121 GCF_000412655.1 Myotis brandtii
AAAATATTTCCTCTAATTAATTCCCTTTTAAGGTGCATGAATTTTGTGCACTGGACCACTAGTACTGATAATAATATCACTGGCAAGAGTGGAAAAGTAAACTGGTAGTCTTTTGGAATGCAATCTACTACACAAATATTTACATGAGACATAGATAGGCACATGCAAGGATGGGGACCCCTGCAGCAGTGTTTATAATAGTGAACAACTGGAAGCAAGCTCAGTGCCTATAAATAAGGATGTTGTTAAATTATAGCACTCACATGCTCTTTTAATAATAGGCAGCAAGTAAAATGAAGGACAGCTGTAAGTTCCACTGTGATTCCATTTGTGTTTCACAAAACATAAGACCACAGATTTGTGATTATATATATTCCTAGAAAAACATCTAATTGCATATATTTCAAACTTTCATTTTATTGCTTTCTAGTTCTTTTCTTATCTATTTCTTGAGCATGTAATATGTATAAGGTGTTGTCCCTACATGCTAGGAATAGAGCAGTGAGCAAAATAGAAAAAATGTGCCTGCCCTTACAGAGCTAATGTCGTAGCAGGAAGAAACAGACCATGAACACTAAACAATTAGATACATTATAGTACTCTGAAGAAAAGTAAAACAGGGTGAACAAGATAGGACTTACACAGTGAACTGGGAGGGCTCTTGCTATATTAAACTGCTGACCGGTGGAACTTTCTGTTCTAAATTTGCACTGTCCAATACTGTAAGCCATTAGCCTCATGTAACTGTTGAACACAGAGGAATGGGATTTTAAATTTTATTTCATTTCAATAAATTTAAATTGCCACATATGCTGATTGCTTCCATATTGGTCAGTGCATTTGTATGGGATGGTCAGGGAAACCCTCACATGAAGCAGCATTGGAGCTCAGACCTGTATGACGTGAAGGAGCTAGCCATGTGTTCCAACAGGACCTTACCTGTGTGGGTGGAGACCTGTACAGCTGGAGCAGAGCAGGCAAGGGTAAGAGTGGGGGGAAATGAAGCCAGAGAAACAGAAGGGGCCCACCATGGAGGGCTTTCGTGGCTAGTATGAGACTGCTTATTCTGTGTGAGTTGGGACGCCATTGCAAAGCTTTGAGCAGACAAGCGAAGTGATCTG